>NW_016828382.1:1595872-1664973 GCF_001698545.2 Rhinopithecus bieti | reverse complement strand
TTTTTTTTTTTTGAGACAGAGTTTCGCTCTGTTGCTCAGGCTGGAGTACAATGGCATGATCTCTGCTCACTGCAACCTCCACCTCCAGGGTTCAAGTGATTCTCCTGCCTCAGCCTCCTGAGTAGCTGAAATTACAGGTGCACACCACCACACTCAGTTAATTTTTTGTATTTTTAGTAGAGATGGGGTTTCACCATGTTGGTCAGGCCGGTCTCAATCTCCTGACCTCGTGATCCACCCGACTTGGCCTCCCAAAGTGCTGGGATTACAGGCGTGAACCACTGTGTCTGGCCAATAATTTTTTATATAATACGGGTATTAACTCTATTTGGTTTTCGTTTGTTTTTGAGACTGAGTTTCGCTCTTTCACCCAGGCTGGAGTGCAGTGATGCAATCTCAGCTCACTGTACCCTCCACCCAGCCGGTTCAAGCAATTCTCCTGCCTCAGCCTCCCAATTAGCTGGGATTATACGTGCCCGCCACCATGCCCGGCTAATTTTGTATTTTACTAGAGACAGGGTTTTGCCATGTTGGCCAGGCTGGTGATCTACCTGCCTTGGCCTTCCAAAGTGCTGGGATTACAGGCATGAGCCACTGTGCCCGACCAACTCTATTTGTTATATATTGTAATTATATACTATGTCATACAGTCATGCACTGCATAACAATGTTTTAGTCAATGACGGACCACATATAGCCCCATTAGATTACACTGGATCCGAATAATTCCTATTGGCCTAGTGATGGCGTAGCCATCATAGCATTGCAGTACAATGCATTCATTACTCAAGTGTCTCTGGTGATGCTGGTGTAAGCAAACTCATTGCACTGCCAGTCTTGGAAGACAACAGCACTGACAATTATGTACAATGCATAATATTTGAAAATGATAATAAATGACTATGTTTCCAGTTTGTGTATTTACTATACCCTTAATCCATACTTTAAAGGGTATTTCTACCTTTTTTTTTTTTTTAAGTTAACTGTAAAACCTCAGGCAGGTCCTTCAGGACATATTCCAGAAGAAGGCATTGTTATCATAGGCGATGACAGCTCTATGGGTGTTATGGCCCCTGAAGACCTTCCAATACAAGATGTGGAGGTGAAAAGTGATATTGGTAATCTTGACCCTGTGTAGGCCTAGGCTAAAATGTGTGTTTGTGTCTTAGTTTTAACAAGAAAGTTTGAAAAGAAATAATTTTAAAATAGAAAAAAGCTTACAGAACAGGAATATAAATAAAACATTTGCACAGCTGTACAATGTATTTGTATTTTAAGCTAAGTGTTATTACAAAAGAATCAAAAGTTAAAATTTAAAAGTTCATAAAGTAAAAAAGTTACATAGTAAGCTAAGGTTAATTTCATATTAAAGAATAAAATTATTAATAGGCAGGGCACAGTGGATAAAATTTTAATTTTAAAATTAAAATAGGCCTGTTATCCCACCTCTTCGGGAGGCTGAGGAAGGTGGATTGCTTGAGCCCAGGATTTCGACACCAGCCTGGGCAACATAGTGAGACCTTGTTTCTACAAAAAAAAAAAAATTAAAATTAGCTGGGTATGGTAGAATGTACTTTTAAAACATTAAAATTAGCTGGGTGTGGTGAAATGCACTTGTAGTCCCAGCTACTTGATAGGTTGAAGCAGGCAGATCACTTGAGCCCAGGAGGTCAAGGCTTCAGTGAGCTGTGACAATGCCACTGCATTCCAGTCTGGGTGACAGAGAACCCAGTCTCAAAAAAAAGGAAAAAAAAAAGAAAGAAATGTTAAAATAAATGTGCAGCTTAAGTACACGGTGTTTACAAAGTCTACAGAAGAGTGCAATAATGTTCTAGGCCCTCACATTCACTAAACACTCACTTACTGCCTCACCCAGGGCAACTTCCAGACCTGCAAGTTCCATTCTAGGCAATACCCCATACAGGTGTACCACTTTTAAATCTTTTAAACTGTATTTTTACCATACCTTTTCTATGTTTAGATATGTTTAGATACACAAATATCTACCACTGTATTACAATTGCCTAGAGTATTTAGTACAGTCACATGCTGTAAAAGTTTGTGGCCTAGGAGCCATGGGCTATCATACAGCCTGGGTGTGTAGGAGGCTATACCATCTAGGTTTGTAGAAGTACACTCTATAATATTCACACCTCAACAACAATCACCTAAAGACACATTTCTCAATGTGTATTCCTGTTAAATGACAGATGACTGTATATTACCAATGTAATTACATATTAATATTATAATGTTATTACATATTATATAAAGAAAAAATCTGAATACACGACTTGAATATTTTCGCCAGGTGACTGCCTTTTTGTGATTTGATATAAGCAAAATTAAATTATTTTAATTTTTAATATCATTACACATATGAATTGTTCTGTTTTAACCTTTGCTTCTATGTTTTAGTACATTCTTTCTCCCAAGCCCAAGATCAGATATTCATATACACTCTTTTCTAGTATATGCATTACTACATTTTTACATTCATTATTTGCAGTGGCACTTTTATCAATACAACGTTCTTCTGAGCTTTCCATTCTGCTCCAAGTATTTGTCTATTTTATCAACATCATACCATTTTCAAATTAATATCTAGCATTACAACTTTCCCTTCATTATTCTTGTTTACTGTATAAACATTTCTTGGCTCTTATATATTCTATAAAAATGTAAAACAATTCAGAATCACTGATCTATGAGAAATTCCTGAGATTTTGCTTGGAGTTATATTCAACTTACAAATCAATATAAAATACTAAAACTAAAGAATTATCTTCCTATCCAGAGTCATGAGTCTCCTCATCATCTTCAGAGCAAAGTTTACTAGTTTCCTTTCTACAGGCCATTTGCGTTTCTTACCAAGTTTAATCCCTGGCATATTTTGTGTTGCAACTATAAACGGGCTTTTTTTCTCATATTTTTAAACTGGTTATCATACACAAAAGATCATGATATTTACATGATTTATAGTGGAACCCTACTAAACTCCATTTTAGTTGATTGCCTTGGGAACTTTTTATTATCTGCAAATAATTTTTAGTCTCCTTTTCAACAGTTCTCTCTGTCACCCAGGGCGGAGTGCAGTGGTATAATCCTCCCACCTCAGCCTCCGGAGTAGCTGGAACTACAGGTTGCAATTACTGTGTCCAGCTGATTTTTTATAATTTTTTTGCAGAGACAGGGTCTTGAACTCCTGAACTCAAGTGATCCTCCTGCCTCAGCCTCCCAAAATGCTGGGATTACAAGTGTTAGCCACTATGTCTGGCCCATCAGTGCTACTTTAGACAGTACTGATAACAGCAAGTATGTTGCTAATTCTAACACAATTTTAGGTCAAATTCACCATGTTAGTACTTTGGCTGAGTTTGACCTGAATGTTGTTTACAAAATTATAGATACTTCCCATAAAATATTAACAGTAAATATCTCTAAACATTGACAGGAGTGAAGTTATTCTCCTTTACATTTTCCCAGTAAACAGATTTCTGATTTTCTTTTTATTAATTAGACTAGTCATGAACTCTATTTATTTTCCAAGTTTCCTTAAATGAATGGACACACATACATGCCCACACATACTCACTCTTATCACCCTATTTCTCCTAGTGTTCTTTGAGAATTTTTAACTTCGAATAACCTTGGCTAGCAATCAATATCTTGCAGAAGGCAAGAGAGAATCAAATCTTAAGAAAAGCTTTCTCCCCAGGCGCAGTGGCTCATGCCTGTAATCCCAGCACTTTCGGAGGCTGAGGCGGGCAGATTACGAGGTCAAGAGATCGAGACCATGCTGGTCAACATGGTGTAACCCCATCTCTACTAAAAATACAAAATTAGCCAGGTGTGGTGGTGTATGCCTGTAATCCCAGCTACTTGGGAGGTTGAGGCAGGAGAATCGCTTGAGCCTAGGAGGCGGAGGTTGCGGTGAGCCGAGATCGGGCCGCTGCACTCCAGCCTGGGCAACAAGAGTGAGACTCTATCTCAAAAAAAGAAAAAAAAAAAAAAAGCTTTCTCTTCAGAAACAATATTCTACAGTCCTTTGTGAAAGATAGGACACCTAAAAATGATGTCTGGATACGAATTTCTCAAAGTAAGCTGACTCCACTAATAAAATGATGCCTCATTCTTTTACTAAAATATATTTGTATTAAGACTGCAGTACAAAACGCCATAACATAAAAATATTAGCAAACTGGTAATAGGGAAGTCATAACATTCTCAAGTCAGAGCTTCATAAAAACCAAATTCCAATATTCTTAATATTAGACTTGCACATTAACCAATGGATATGGCAATTTCTTCAATCAGTATCAAATCCTGTTTGTTTCATATTTCATTAGGTAATCATCATGCCAAACCTATCTCAAAATCTGAAATAACTAGTTTGCGATACATTATCAGAAAATGTCAATCTCAAATATAAACAGCTGAACTTTTCATTTTATTCTACTAGGGAAGTTTCAAAGCACTGAAACATGCAAATTGTTACTCATCTTCTAAAAACAGAAATAAAATAATTAGGTCACAATGGATGGCTCCTTTCTTGGCCAAAAAAGGGATGATGAATGCAACTGGAATGTTTATTGTCACTGAAATTCTTCAGGCCTGGATTCCAAGTATGCGTCTTGATGCAGGTTACTATGACAACTTAAACTACAGAAAATGTCACACCCCCTCCTATCAAGTAGTTTTCTCTGCAAGATCATTTCAAGCCTTCTAAAACTTGCATGCACAAATTATCTGTAACAACAATAAACACCTCATTACAAGTTTTATTCAAAATGCCCCTATCTAAACCTGTAAAACAGGTATAAGCATATAAAATAATTCCATTAAATCTACACGGGATAGAAAAACCTGAAAACACACACACTCACATACACATACGTACACATACCCTTTAAAATATAAAATATTGAGAGTATTTTTAAACTACTTTCCATTACCAGAGGCACAGTACATTACTACCATATGTTTCATTCCAGAAACTGGATAATTACTCGCAAGGCAGTTTTGAACTATTATAGAACTAAGTCCTGTTTATCATTATTTTCCCTTCACTAATGCATCTTATGGGAAGGTACTAGAAAGAGGGGATGAGGGAAGATTACAGTCCTATCTAGAACAGAAAGAGAAGCAAATAAGTAATCTGTAAAACTTATTGTTTTACCCACTCTGTCCTTTTACACAAAATATGGAGCTTTAAAGTTTCTTTTCACACAGCATAACAAACTTGTGATAAACTAAATTATTCTCTAATATCACATGTTCTAAAAGAAAAATGGCTCAAGAGAAGCTGCATCGTTATGGAAAAAAATGTGAGTCAGTAGAAAGATACTCTGATTGCAAAAAATTAACAATTTTAACTAGCTCCATGAAAAAAAATTAACACAGTTTTACAGTGTAGCAATTCTGAGACTTCAAAGCTGGTTTTGCTGCCCATCCAAGTTAACATGACTAGAACTGGATGTTTCATTCAGAAAGGTTTAGGGAAGTCCCTCTCCTGTAAACTGGGTTCAGCAGCCACCACAGGCAAACAAGTTTTCTAAGTTTCAGATATAAATATACCTCAATGCTAGGCAGACCCTTCATTTATTTACAACATTTTAAAATAACACTTCATTCAAAAAAGGGAAACAAACCAGTAAGCTAAAGGAGTCTCTTTGCTCTGTAAATCAAGGATCAAAATTAAAGGCTGCTGACCTAGAGAACATTGAGTGTTTGAGAAGAACCTGCAAAAAATGAAAATTCTTCAGCAGCAAACTCCAAGCAACTCATACAATCCCCACCTGTATTAGTGGATAACTACTAGTGATCCAGAGGAACAAAACAACTAAAATGTTCAAACCCAAAGACACAAAATCCCCAAACATTAAGCCTCAACCACACTTCCTGTTGGTATAACTTACACATAGATTCTCCTTCATAAAAAATAATTAATGTATAAAAGAAAGCTTTATTGCACAGCTTCATCAGTAATGGTAGCCAAAACTAAAATTTAAGTGACTATCAGAGAGAACTTTAGTCAATTGTACTACATAGTACATTTCTTTTTTCTTATGCTTTTCCTTTTTAGGCCATATTACAAATGGCAGGGCCTTAAACATAGGGTCTGAATAGGCCTTTTTGACTCTCACATGGATAGAACAAAATTGCCTCATTAGAACCAGGCTATCTTTTGACTCTCAACATTTGTGGCCTTCTAGTCATGGTTTTTGCTAATGCTGTAAGCAACATACCAGGGTCTACAAAAGGGAAACTGAACTGGTGAGGATATGGATTTGTGGTTTTAGGAGTCCAGTCTCTCCATATAATCTAGCAATTATTAGAAAGCTGTGAAGTTAGTTTTTTATTTCAGGGGGAAATCAGTTTATGTGAGACCTTCAAGATCCAGCATCTAGTTAAAAACGCACGCACATAACTTTTGCAAATGAGAGATTAAGGAATTTATGAGACAGCACGCTGGCTGGTGCCCTCACAGAGTTCATTCACCTGTAAAGTGTGAACAATTTATTCATAAGTGATTTACCCATTACAAACAAGGTCAAATTATTTTCCCTCCTGGGACTAATAAGTAATTTAAATGCTCAAGGGACAAGAGATGACATACAGCAAACATACTAAAACTGAGACATAATTTAGTTGAATATCCTCACCCAAGGAGATTTTTATGCCCCCCTTGACTTAATGAAGCCAATAATAGACATTATTAAAGAAATGGAAACACAAGCTATAGGATTTTCCAGACTTAACCAAGATTATCACAGAGAAAAGTCTGAAAAACTAGTTAGCCATCAAGATTTTCTAGCCTTTCACTATGAGAAATACTTCTCTGCTTTAAAAGAGGTTGCCAATTTATAGCATTAATAGAACAATGCTCAGAAAGCCCAAGAGTGGTGACACACAGCTTTGAAATATTTTGCTTCAGACTCCAAACTTGAAACCTAAGGCATGTGTTATGATACTTTTAGTGTCGACCCAAATTTGGACCTAGGAATTATACTGCAGTGGCAACAGACACCATCACCAACTATACTTAGTCCTTCTCTAAATAAAGGGCTTACAAATGATGATTCTTAGGAGTTTACTAATGAACATGACCTATGAAAGTCTCCCTAAACTTTGAAAGATTTTTTTAAAAAGCCATTGAAAGTGCTACTCTTCTAGGATGTAATGTATGTAAGGAGTACACCTCAGCACCACTCACCTCAGCACGCAGGAGTCTCCCAGCCAGTGAGAACGAGGTAGTCTTGAGGAAGGACAGCACCACACAGGTATTCTAGGAGGATCTACACAGGCACCTGCAAAAGCACACAGGGTTCTTACAGTCCTGGCTAATTTTTATCTTAAAAATACTAAATCATTCCATTTTAACATACAATCACCAAAGAGCAAAATACAAGTACATGGCTTCAAATAATTTTCCCAAGAATTTTCCTCCCCTGTCCCCACTCTTCCCGCTTAGCTATTTGAATTGCCGTTCTTGTGGGGTGGGTTTGTTTGGTTTGGTTTCAATTAGCATTTTTGTGCTTTTGAAAAAGGAATTTCAGTTGTTTCTATAAAAGGTCATTTGATTGGCCCATGGAGTTCTAGGAGAGACTTTGTGTCTTCTTTTTCTACTGACCCCAGCTCCCTGTGATACCACACTAATTTCTTGAGAGCAGTTTTACATTTGGAAAAATTGCCTAAGGCCAGGGCTAAAATTGAAGTTGAAGGCGATCTCTCAGGTCCTAAAAAATAAAAACAAAAAATACACTGCACTTCTCCTTGGTGAGTACAAATTCCTACTACTGACTAACCTAAGAAAGAGGGTAACTTGGCACCGTTTCTTTTGACCATTTTATTGCCTAATGCTGTGAGAATGTGAAACTTTGCCACAACATTAGCTATAAAGAAAGCCCAAGGAAGAAATCTTGGCCACAAGATGGGAATTGATGCAATTCATATGTCTGCCACATTCAGACTATGCCCTTCACAGATGTTTCTGCATTTATTTATAGAAAGATTTACTTTAGCAACAAGACCAGCTTCCATCAACCATTTTTTTAAATCTATCCAGACATGAAACTACTTTTATTATGAATAGAAAATGCCACCCCCAAATGTTAAAATCCTTAAATTTCTTAGTCATGAAATAATATGAAATATCAAATTAGAGCACAAGGAGAAAAGAGCTGGCAGACCCCAAATCTGATGCAAATGTAAGAAAATATACACATTTCAAACACCACTGAGGAAGGGAGAAGTTAGTCCAAAGTTTCCCCTTTCATAGCTGGGCTCTCCCTGCACAGCTGCTATATCCCTGAATGAAGACTTTGTCTCCAAAGCTGGTTACTACACTCACACTTCATATAACTTAATAGTTGTTATAAAAATGCCAATGGCTTCCTGATTATTTTTTACATAGTGCTACAGTTGTAACACAAAGGTGCGTTAGTGCCCGCTTCCAAATCTTAAAAAGAAGGTAGCAGTCACATTAATTTTTTTCCTAATAAAAATATATAGGTTTAAGCTAGCTAGATATCACAGAATTTCTACTACATCTTCTTATACCAGATATTGGGTTAGAGTCTTCTGGCTTCAAGTAGACCTACCTACCTACCTCCTAAAGAAGCTAAAAGAAATACACACATCTGAGGGTGACAGGATTTGGCAAAAGAGCCTGTCTGTGGAGGGTGTCATCCAAAAAGCAATGAAGGGTCAATCCTGCTGGGAAAGAGGACTGGGTGGCAAATTCAAAACCAAGTGAGAAGAGGCTAAATGGACTAACAACCACCCTAATTCCCATCCTTGGGCCTGGGAGCTGTCTGGAGTCTAGCCTGGTTGTCAAAAGTATTCTTATTCACCTAAATCAAAATCTCTTCCTAACCAACTTTTCTTCAGTAAAGCCTCATCTCTCTTTTTAGTTGTGTTTTCAAGAAAAACTTTTGAGAGTGGGAAGTGGATAGCTGAGAATGAGTTTCAAAAACCGACATATAATTGTTATCATCTTTGTCCATAAAATAAGGTTGTCACTAGAGCCAGAGATTTAAAGGCCAAAAAGATTATGGTGCTTATTCTCTCATATGTAATTCAAACTGACACTAATATATATGCAGAGATTAAAATCTCTCCTTCTTAGATTTTTATAATTGCAAAATTCACTTTGAGATGAGATGAGCGGTGCAGGCAGCAGGAGCAGTTCTGTGGTACCCTGGGAATGTAATGTGCTCAGGATGTCTCCGGGAAATGCCAAGCTTGACAAAAGTCAGGGCTTGGGCTCTTGTGAACCTGCACCCCCTTCCCAGCTCCTGTCGACTCCTACAACCTCCTAACTACTCAGCCCATTGTTCACTCTTCACCAGGTCACTGGTGAAGATCCAATCCTACCATCCTACTGCTTTTGAAAGTCTCCACAAAAAAGTTCAACCTTCTTTTGTTTGTCAGGTAACTGCAGTGACAAAATGTTCCTAACCACAAATGCAAACATGAGCTCTGGCAGGTGTGGGAGTACTAGGAAGGCAGTGAGAAACAAGAGGCTTAAGTGAAGATGGTCTCAGGAAACTGCATGCATTGCGTTTTTTCCACGAGCCCCTTCGCATCCCTTCCTGCGGCTGTCCAGGCCCATCTCCAGTGTCTCCCCTGAAGCCACCACGTGGCATACACGGCCTCACCCCACTTCAGTTTCCCTGCCTGTCCTTCAAGTTGGCATCCCAGGTGCAGGCCTTACCAAATTTTTATGCTGGCCAAACTCCAACTCACTCTCCAAGACTCCACTCAAGTATGACCTCATCACTCCCTTATCAAAACTAGTCACTCCAGGTATTCTCAAGTGGCTGACACTTAGTACTCACTGGTACTGTTCATCGAATCCTCACAACAACCCTATGAGGCAGGTAATCTGTAATAAGTGAATAATTAGAAAAGAATCAAAAGGTTAAATAACTGCCCAGGGTCATACAGCTAAACAGGAGAGGCAAGAACTGAACTCAAGCAAATTGACTTCAGAGCCCATGATCTTCAATAACTATTTGAAATGTTTGCCTCTTCTTGAGGGCAGAGACACTTTGCACTGACAACTGCATTCTCGATGCCTAGCACATAAGTGGGGCTCGATAAATATCTGCTGAAGGCTTGATGAATTCAGAGGGTTTTACAGAATGGCAGCAGATTGTACAGTGGTTCTGAGCTTATCCTCAGTGAAAGTCCTGCTTACCTAAATGATTCCTTTTACCTAGATATAATACTCCTATTACCACATGTCTGAAAAACAGGTATCTATTATACTTGAAATGACCATAAATCAATAAACGCCAACATGTAATTGTGGGGAAAAGAAGAGGATAAAAATTGGGGAAGCCCCACCAACAATTATATTATTTTTGGTAAAACTTAAGGTGATTCAAACATTAATTGGACACTTATAAAAATGTGCTAAGGATTAAGCATTCTTTTATTTTGGTAGCTAGCTTCCATAATGGCTCCCAATGGTTTTCACACCCTTGTGTATTCTTCTCCTACAATGAACAGAGGTAACCTGGACAGCCCATAGGATATTGTGGAATGATGTCATAAAGACATGGTAGCTTCCATCTTGCTCTCTTCGATCACTTGTCCTGATATAAGTCAGACATTCAAGCAGCCCTATGGAGACATCCATATGGTGAGGAGCTGAGCCCTCCCACCAACAACCTGCACAAATTTGCGAAGCATGTGAGTGAACCACCTTGGAAGTGGATTTTCCAGCCCCGATCAAACCTTCATGTAGGCTACATACAAAATGGACTGACACCTGGGTTGCAATCTTATTAAAGATCCAGAATCAAAACCATTCACCCAAGCCATTCCTGGATCCCTGATCCAAAGAAACGAGGTGAGAGTTTAAAAAAAAAGAAAAGAAAAAGAAAAGAAGAAGAAGTTAGGTCTCTAGGCATGGGGCAACTTGCTATGCAGTAATAAGTAATTAAATTAAATAGTTTATAGTAATGCAAATAGAAGTTATTGATGTTAACACAATATCAGGTTATTGCAATTCCTAAACACTAAACACAAGCAAAATAGAATGCTCAAGAATAACTCAAGAGCAAAATAAATTCCAGTTTCCAAGAGGCTCTGCTTTTTTTTTTTAAACAACAGAAGAATGCAAACCCTTCATTTCCTTGTAGATGTTTTTTAATGACTGCTGATTAATTGTTGGGTGTGTTCTCTTCCTTCAAACTAGGCCCACCAGGAGAGATAATCAATAGACAATACTGACATTTCTACCACTGTAAAAATGAGAAGAGTTTATTGCTCTGGTTATTTAAGTATTATAGGTCAGATAAAAAGTCTAGAAGTTTTGGAGGAAAACAGCTACTCTCTACTCTGTGATTCCAAGATTCCCAAAATGTTCTTGTGTGTGTGGGTTTTTTGCTTTTGTTTTTTTTAAAAAACCACATTTCTTTTATTGAAAAGAGAAAACCCATTTGAAATTCTAAATATTCAACTACAAATAAACTATGGTAGCACATTTTCATAGGTGATATCCCTGTGCATCCACAAAATAAACTATAAATATTATGGAATTATAAACTACTCCTAAATTTTTGTTGTCCAATAAAATAGTGGGAACATTTAAGGTGGTTTTTTTTTCCCTTGTCATCAAAATACGTAGACACACATCTCCACATATAATTCAGTTCTGCTAACAGCAAGACACAATGTTAGTAAGGAAGGTATCCTAGGTTTTACACAGTCCCTGTGAAAGGTTAGTAAGATGATCACAGAAGCAATAAGGTAGATATTATGTGGAAATAAATCCATTATGATACTATTAAGCTATATTAGCTTGCAAAACAGAGAGCAATGGTAATATCAAACTTAATTATTTATATCATAAACCTTTACCAAGCTCTTATCATATTTAAAATACCACAGGGATTACAAAGATGAAGATATGGGTTTCATTCCACTAACTACAATATTTGTGAAACGTAACTAATGTATAGTAACAATAGTATCAAATAAATGTTTGATAAACACTAAAGAGACTTGGAAAAAAGCTGCAGCACAGTTCATACAAGAGAAATCACTAATGGCTGGAGGATATCCAGGAAGCCTTCATGAAATAGGCCCTTTATGCTTATATATGGCTGTAATTTTTTTAGCTTTTTCACATTAATATGTCAATATTCCCATTATACAGGTTATACAAAGTTGAGGTTAAGATTAGGTGACTTGATCAGGATGCAGTTCCTGGCATTAAAAAGTAATAATAGGCACTCAACAAATAAGTGCCAGGCACTACTCTATGCCCAGTTCAGACACTGTTCACAACCTTGTGAAGGTCAATCCTAGTCTCCATTTTGCACATGAAGAAACTAAGATTTCAGATTTGTACCTTCCCAGGTTCAGGTGGCTAGTAAAGGCGGAGCCCTGATTTGAATTCAGATGTACTTCATTTTAAAACTTCTGCCAGACTCCTACACTGGGTAAATTCACCTATCCTGTGCTGCTCTTAGCAAATGTTTGTACTCTCTACCATACTTCCTCCCATCCCCCTGCCCCACCCCACCCTTGACCTAATAAACTGATCCATAAACCACAAGGAATTGAAATGCATCCTTGTTAGTCTTATGATTTGTTACTAAATGTTATGCAAGAAATCAGAAGAGTGGCAGACGAGAAGAGATAAGAAAGAGATATTATCAATTGTGTTTTAAATAGCTAAGTAATCATTTTTGTTTAAACCAGTTTGGAAAACGAATTTCATCAACTTTAGTAGGCAAGCTATAAGATGACTATTTGAATAAAGTCTTCTTCTCCTGGATAACACTTCAATATCTCACATAACAGAGAGCTTTTTTCAGAAAACCAACTTCGGAGTTTTGATAAGTATTCATCATATTATTTAGGTGTCTTCTATTATTCCAATTTGAATTAGAAAGAGAGGAGTGGGGGGAAAGAAAGACACTGTTAAATGCCTATAGATTAAAAGACAAATATAAACCACATTAGTAGTAGAAGCTGTGTTTCACTGTAAAACACACATCAGAAAATGTGAAATCAGGACATATTAAAGGTTTACACCAAGGAAGCCCCGAGAAAAGAACAACATGGCTGTGGGTGTGACCCAGTGATTGTAAGAAAACTTATGGTTGGGCCTTAGTTTTAGGAGAAAATATTCCAACAGGCAGAAATGTTGGGAGGGAAAGAAACCTGAAGAATAGACAAGTAGAATCATTCTGCAAAGGAGACATCATAAATCTGTCTTTACTATCACTTGGTAAGTACAAGGCTCTGTTGGACGCACAGTGAATTTGCAGAAGAATTCCGGCAAGATAGGCATATCCCTCAGAGATGCTTTCTAAAATCAAGAAAAATTCAAAAAAGCTAACTAGTTTTTAACTTAAGTGAAGACAATTACAAAGGTAATTAAACAGATGCTGTGAACCATCCTCCAGGAGATACAGTTTCTCTAAGCATACTACAGGAATTCTTGTGAGGTTTCCACACTGTTTTGTGTTACTTGTTTAGACCCATTTCCCTACTGTACCATGGAATCCCATCCCATTTCTTCTTTATGGTCCCACCACCTAGCACAGGATCTGGCAAACTCAATAAATGAGGACCAGAGGAAGGCCAGGACGGGTTCCTGATAAAGCAGGAATTTGACATACTATTTCCTGGACTGGCCATGCAGGTGGCTGATACAAATCTCTTTTCTTCTCCCCTACAAGAAATGATTGTTTAGTGATGGGGCGAGGGCTATTTTCTAAATAAAAGAAAAACATTTTTATTAAAACAAATTGTGACTTTAAGTTGTATTTTTGTACTAACAGAAATGAATCCCAAATAATGATTGCAGTCACCATTCCCCAATTACCCTGGAATTTTTTCTAAATACTACAGATTGCTCTAGTTAACCCCATCTTAGCTGATTGGATTTGATTATCCAGCTTATTGTGTGAATCAACCATCTGTTCAATAATACTGCTACCAGACAACAAGAAAAGTTTCAAGATTGCTTTTAAAGACCTGACAGTTTTGAGTTGAAGGGTGTCTGCACTGATGTTTTATACTTTTCCCCATTTTGTTCCCTTTATGGTCTCAAAAAAAGTTATCTTAAAAAGAGCCTACTAAAAAAAGTAAGCTCAACTGCTAGGAAGGAATTCATTTTAAAAAAAATAACATTAATTTCGACCGGGCATGGTGGTTCACGCCTGTAATCCCAGCACTTTGGGAGGCAAAGGCAGGTGGATCATGAGGTCAGGAGTTCGACACCAGCCTAGTCAGCATGGTGAAACCTCGTCTCTACTAAAAATACAAAAGAAAATTAGCCGGGCATGGTGGTGCATGCCTGTAATCCCAGCTGTTTGGGAGGCTGAGGCAGGAGAATTGCTTGAACATGGAAGGCAGAGGTTGCAGTGAGCCAGGATTGTACTACTGCACTCCAGCCCTGGGCCACAAAGTGAGACTCAAACAATAAAAATAATAAAAAAACAGAAATAAAAAATAAACTTTCAACAGCCCCATAACCTAGTTATCAGACCCACTTTGCAAATAGGAGGCTTAGAAAGGCTAAGCAAACTGTTTAAGATTGCACAGCTGCTAGGAAGCAAAACGGGAATTTGAATTTGGACTCTGTAAAACTCCTAAGCCTGTGCTTAAACACTGTCTCACATGACCACTAGCTAGGAGGGCTACATGTACAACACCNACCTTCATTCTCTTTTAAAACAAGAGCTGGTAGAAATTTTGCATAGAATTTAAAAGGCAAAAAAATATAGAAAGTGAATAACATTCTACTGTTGGATAGAAAATGAATACAATATGTTGGCATGTTCAAGTATGTTTTAAACAACTATTTAATTTCCTAAACTGACCTATTGCATAATGTATGTTAATTCTGAATATTGTCCTTATTTCAGTTCAAAGAAAAGCATAAACAATAAAGCCACTTCAAGTTGAAGAAAAAATTATCTTTAGGTTTAAACACGACTTAAACCAGGCACTTGTACAGATTATACTTTACCTGTTTCTGAAACCTTATCATTTCCTGCCTTAGTGCAGAATTACAGCATCCCAGTTTTTGGCTCAATTTTGGTATACTCTTTCCTCTTGATGAAAGCATATATTGGTTATAATGCTGTGTTAGTAACGTTCAATTTGGCTCCAGGCTAGTCAAAAGAAAGCTAAGAGGCATGATTGTATAGCTCACAAGATGTATTGTGGATTTTGGCCAGTTCATATCATGAACACTTACTGCCTAGCAACAGCTCCAAAAGTCAAGAGTTCAATTCTGGGCCAAGCATGGTGGCTCACGCCTGTAATCCCAGCACTTTGGGAGGCTGAGGTGGGCGGATCACCTCAGTGGGTTGGGAGTTCGAGACCAGCCTTATCAGCATGGAGAAATCCTGTCTCTACTAAAAATACAAAATTAGCTGGGCATGGTGGTGCATGCCTATAAGCCCAGCTACTTGGGAGGCTGAGACAGAAGATCACTTGAATCCGGGAGGTGAGGTTGTGGTGAGCTGAGATGGCGCCATTGCACTCCAGCCTGGGCGACGAGCAAAACTCCATTGGAAAAAAAAAAAAAAAAAGTTCAATCCTGCCCCAAGTGACAAAAAAATGGTAGAAATACGCAAGTGACACTGTGTATGAATCCATAAGAGGGGAGAAGAGGATAAAGAAAGGAAATTAAAGCAAAGAGAAGAGGCAGCAAAAGAAGAGAGAGACAGCAGTCAGTACGTAACTAGGAACCTTGTCAGGGTTATAAGAAGCCAATGGCCACTGGAAAGAATAGGTAAGACTACAAAAAACACATGAAGGAGTCCCTACACAATTTAGAGGGAAACTGGGTTAAGAGGAGCAGCCAAAAGAGGTGCTCTAAGAAGAAGTAAGCTGCTCTTGAAGGGCTTGAAAGGTGGGAGCAGCCTGCACATCACAGCTCCCAAAAGGGCACAGAGAACCTACAAGTCTTGATAGTCCAGTGGACCAAGATATGTGAGGTCATCCACCTTGTATGAAATTAAGGCTTCAAAGAGAAAACTGTCCTTTTCCTCCGTACATTCTAGAGGTAACACAGATAACAGCAAACATTCTTATTTTAGCTCCGCTGTCATGTGAACCTGGGACAGTCATAACCTCCCTGAGCTTCAGTTTCCTCATCTGCAGAGCAAGTTCTTGGGAATAAGTACACCTGATGTGTCTTTTAAAAACTGTTACTGGCAGGTTTTTATAGCCCTGGGAAGTGCAGGATCCTGGAGGAAGAAGATCTAATGAATGTAAATCAAGGCCACGCCTACCCTCTGGGTATGTCTGAACCCAACTTGGGATGCTGGGAAACTCTACTGGATATAAAAATCTTACCCCTTTAAGACTGAGGACAGATTCTGCTACAGGGTCACAGAGATCAAGAGAATCACTTGCTGTAAGCCAGCATAGAAACAAACTTCACCAAACACTTCATTTTTATAGCCCTATGTGCCAAGCCACTGTTCAAAGTACTTTATGTATGTTAATTCATTTAATTATCTTAATAATCTCATGAAATAGGGATTTTCCTTATTTTCTGATGATACAAGAGGTACAGGTAGTTAAAGAACATATGTCCCAGGTGTCCCTGCTAGTAAATGACAGTCCGCATACGAATCCAGCCCTGTCTGCTGCAATCTGTGCTCCTAACCACACCACATACTGCCTTTAGCCAGGACTCCACAGCCCTAGCACTGCAGCACTGCTGAAAGCTTGCTCCCCTGCCCTTTTTCTCCCCCACAAATATTAATTCTGGCAACCCCTCCCTAAATTCCACATTTGTAAGATGGGGATAAGACCACTTCCTTCCCTGTGAAGTGGAATATTTTTATGAGAAAATACCTAACAACAGTTGGCACATTGCAGATCCTCGATAATTGCTGATTTACTCATTTACCTCAAGTAATTATTATCCAGACAAATGCTGCCATCTGCCTACCTCTCCTTGTTTACACAGAGCTAAGGCCCTGGCCAGAGGAACTGCATCCCCGCACTGCCATAGACAGAAAACCATAGGATTTAGTCTCTAAAAGGCACCAAACTAAATTATCCTCATGTATGTCCCTTCGGTGGATACTACCTGAATCTACCGATGCCTTCAGGAGCTGTGGATAGCAGAGGGATTTGTCTGATCCCAGCAATGAAAGATTCCTTGTTTCTGAGCTATTATTTTATAATACAGTAACATGCCATAGGGTCTATAGCTACAGCATTAGATGCCTCCCTCCCACATACAAAAAAAAAAAAAAACCTTTAGCAAACCATCACACTACAGAACATTTGTGGAACTTCTTGGAACTCATTTCTGATAGGTGCAGCAAAAAGTGCAATACCCTGGGAGTTAACAAGGTTTGCATTAAGCACTAGCAGACGGACCTGGGGAAGTCAAAACCACCAACAGTGAGAATGCATGTGAATCTGCATTTGAAAAATGAAAGGCTCAGGACCAGGGTGGTGGTTTATATCACCACCCTGGATGCTTTCCTCTGGACACATTCCAGTTTGTTAATGTCCATAAAATTTGGCACCCAAAACTAAAAACAACTTTCCAAAAATGGTCTGATCAGCATAAATGACTGTCTGTGTTAATCCTGCCTTGACTTTTAAAAATTAATTTTACTAAATGTTGAACAGGCAAAAGAGTACTCATAAAATGAGTAAGGTATAAAAAATTGAAACATTCATGTACCCACAATTTTAAGATGAAAAAGTTACCTCTGAAGCTCCTTTTGTGACCCTTCTTAATCCACCCTCTTGTCCTCCACTAAAAGGTAACAATTCTCCTTAATTTTGTGTGTACCCTTGCCTTTTAGGCAGGGCACAGTGGTTCACGCCTGTAATTCCAACACTTTGGGAGGCCAAGGTGGGCAGATGATGAGATCAAGAGATCAAGACCATCCTGGCCAACATGGTGAGGAAACCCTGTCTCTACTAAAAATACAAAAATTAGCTGGGTGTGGTGGCGGGCACCTATAGTCCCAGCTACTCAGCAGGCTGAGGCCAGAGATTCGCTTGAACCCAGGAGGCAGTGGTTGCAGTGAGCCGAGATTCTGCCACTGCACTCCAGCCTGGGTGACACAGCAGAATTCCGCCTCAAAAAAAAAATTATATATACAGTTTAGGCCAGGCACACTGGCTCACACCTGTAAGCCCACCACTTTGGAAGGCTGAAGCAGGAGGATGGCTTGAGCCCAGGGGTTTGAGACCAGCCTGGGCAACATAGCAAGACGCGAATCTCTACAAAAGAACCAAACCAAACCAAACCAAAACAAAAACAAACACAAATACACACGCCTAGGTATGGCGGTGCATATAGTCCCAGCTACTGAGGAGGCTGAGGCAGGAGGATTGCTCAAGTCCAAGAGTTAGAGAGTGCAGTGAGCAATGAACATTCGACTGCACTCTAGCGTTGGTGACAGGGTCAGACCCTGTCTCCAGAAATAAATAAACACATGCTTGTATCCCTATATACTACTTAAGTTTTGTCCAAATTTCTGAAGTTCATAAGAATGGAATCATACTACACAAAATCTTTTAGAACTTGTTTTTCTGCTGTTGATGCATGAATAGTAGTTCATTCATTTTCAAAGGTGTAGAAAGAGCTGTTAGTAGGCTGGCACACATGAGTATGGGCTGGGGCTTGCTGTTTACAGGCAGCAGCCACATTGACTGCATGGTGTCTACACTGTACAGGTTGTTCATTAGTTTTAGTATCACCCCTGTCCTATAGTAATCCACTGTACAGATAAACCACACCTTATGCTTTCTACAATCCATGTTTTTTCTCCAGTTTTTTTTTTTGTTTTGTTTTTTCTTTTTTTGGTGCCATACAAAGTGCTCTGAACTATGCTGGACATGTGCAGGGTTGTAGGGTATACACATTTTCAATGTTATTAAAATCAGCTTTCTTTGAAACTATGGTCATGGCCCACTATAGTTTATAAAATTTCCTGGGTTGGTTCCAACATTTTTAATGAAAAAGAATAAATAAGAAAAGCAAAATAGCAAAGAACATTACCTTTAGTAGAGAACTGATAAAATCAGCTTCTAGATACTTTGGCTTAAATCATACACATGTATCATATGCATACACATGTGCCAGTAAGTGAATTTCTTTCCATTAGTCACAGTCAAAAAGCTCAGAACTGTCTTCCAGTTGCTTAATTCTTTCTCTGGCTATGTCTAATTTGCCATTAAACCTATTTGCTGATTTTAAATTCCAATTACATGTTTAATTTCTCCAAGAACTATTTAGTATTTTCAGATCTTTTTTGTCATTTTTATATTCATTTGCAATTTACTCACACTTTTAACCTTTCCATAAGTTATTTTACATTCTTTCTGACAACTATAATATCTGAGATTATTACACACCTAATTCTGTTATCTACTATTTTGGCTGGTTCTATCAATGATGCCTTGTTTACTTTGTTTTGTGATTCCTGACTGTCATTAAAAATTTCTTTAAACTTTTGAACTCTTAAAGGCTTGTCCTGAAGAAAGATTCCCCCAAAAAGGACCTGCACTGGCTTCTGCCTTGTGCTACTATAGTGGAACCACCCTATAACTATACATTTGCCTTTTCTTTGGACCACCCATAGGTCTAAATTAGAACTGCAAACTTCCATGAATGCTGATTATTATTGGTTATAAAATATTAGGCAGTTTTTCTGAGATTTTCTGCGGACTGGGAGGTGGTCAAGGGAAAAGTTGTATTTCTAGTTCTACAATACACTATGAAAGTCGTCTTAAGGGGTCCCAGCTGTATGTGGAGACACTGTCTACTAAACTTTTTTCCCCAAAGCAGGCTCTGGGCTTTGTCTTTTGTCTCCAGCCAACAAGGGACCAAGAAAATTCAAGCTTAATTGGACTCAGCAAGTGCTCTCCAACCATGTGTTCCCCTTATCTCTCTGATTTATTGCTTTCACTTTCAGGTCAATGTCTGGTCTTTTATTTTCATGTTTTCTTGCCATTTAGAGATACATCTTACATCATTTATCCAGCATTTTTATTTGTATTCATTTTTACTAGAGGAGTAATTCAGAGTATCTAGTCTCACATGCCATCAGAAACCAAAGTACACTGACATTCTAAACAGCCATTATACTGAGTTTGTGTTTAACTAAAACCATTATGTCTTTTTCATATGAACTATGTTGTTTCCTTATTCCTGCACTTGCATAACTGCTATTTGTAATCTAAATGCAGAAATTCATATTCTGACCTATTCAACTTAGTCTATATTTCAGTCATTGTTTTAAGCTATTAAAGAATTCTCAATCTCTCATTTAAAATATTATTTACAACTTCAAACTTTTCAATCACAAACTTAATATGCCTTCTATATTTTACTCTAAGTTGAAAAAGATGTGGAACACTGTATCATTCAGCATATAAATCATTTTAAGTTTCTAAAGAAAAAAAAAAGGATCCACCTGCAAAGTAGTACCCAGTACCGCCGATTTTATACCCCAAAAATGTCTGAAAATGTACCTTTTAAAAATTCATGTTATATTATCTTTACTTCAGTATCATTTAAGGACGATTATTAAGAAACATATCCTTGAAATCGGGATTGCTATGCCTCCCTCACACACCACAAATTAAATTTGATACAGACCTAACAGTAGGTTAAAGTTAACAGGGAGGATGGCTTTGAAAGCTGTAATACAGAAATAATCAATCATTTTTTCGATGGTGCTAACAAGTTAAAGCCCTGACAAGCAATAGTAAAGATCATTCAGGGAAGGCTGAGAGTCATTCTAAGATTTAGCTTTTGCTTCAGTGATTAATTTTACAAGAAACAGCAAGGTGATTCAGCATACCTGCCTCATTCCACCTCTATGAGAAAGGAACCAGCAACTAAAAATCATATTAACATCATGCAGGGCGACCATACAATGTATCAGTGCATAGTAAATGCATCTGACAGCAATAACTTAAGCATACCCTGAGAATAACCCTGTATGGCAGAAGCACATGAATATTCCAAGTTAGGGAATCCTGGAGTTGCCAACCAGGAGATTTGTTCTTTGTCTATGAGGAACAT
Organism: Rhinopithecus bieti; assembly: GCF_001698545.2. NCBI lineage: Eukaryota > Metazoa > Chordata > Mammalia > Primates > Cercopithecidae > Rhinopithecus > Rhinopithecus bieti. The sequence continues at coordinate 1,643,921 of NW_016828382.1, read as the reverse complement.
CAGAATCCCCAACAGCACAACCTCTGAGGTCTGGTGGAATGCAGGCCAGACAGAGGATCATGGCCCTTAGTTTTGGATTGAGGGAAGGTTACCATATGGAGACTGTTGAGCAGGCGGACACTAAGCGAAAATGCTATATAAACTCCATGCTTTTGGGGCTGGTTCTCCTACCCAGTCCACTGCCACTAGACTCTCTTCCTTGGATGTAGGCCCCCCATAAAACCCCACATCATCTCGCTTGCTGACTCTGGGTCTCTTCTTTGGCCTCAGGAATCTGGTACCATCCCTGGTGGAGTCAAAGTGGTTCAACACAACAATCGTCCAGGATGAAAGGTCCTGTTATTATGCCAGAACAACAGGAGTGATCCAGGACCAATCCAGCAAACCAGGACGCATCCCACCCTGATCATACGCTTCCCTCTTTTAATAAAGCAACTGCCTCAGTATACTTATACTGCCCATAAAAAGTACCCACCCATTGCCTGTTTTCTACTGGAAAACATCAATAGTTTTAGGATAATATGCTAATAACGCCCCTCAATCCCCCAAAATATGTTTAATATACTGTTAAAGGAGACAGGATGATGTACTTTTTCTAAAGATGAAAGTGTTTAAGAAACTTGTCTAAAACAATTCACTGAATTGAAATATCTCATTCCATGAATTTTTTTAAATTAGAGTGATTCTTAAATTATTCTTGCAATGAGACTCTCTCAACAGCCTTTCTGATATCCACATCCCTTCTGTGGCTTCACCTGCTCATAGCTGGCCAAAATCTCTTCTCGTAGGACTCAGAACTTAGTACTACCCTCCAACCCACTCCCACCAGCTAACCAGAAGATACTGATACAACTGTAAAGCACAAATCCAGCTTCCGTAAGTGTTTTGTTTGGCCAACATAGTGTTTTGATGCTTTTAAAGAATGGAAATCATCCCCAAAAATCTCAATCCCTGAAAAAATCAAACCCTGTGTTTGGAAGACGCAGTCTCTGAAAGTCCAGTGTTTGGTGAAGGCACAGAAATGATTACAGAGGAAGGGTCTTTCCTACTCCATGCAGAAAACATAGCAGTTAACTGCATTTACTCTTTAATCTCTTTTTAAAATTAAAGATAATGACCATTTTGTTATATATATGGCATTTATCTTAGAATAGATTATGGCAAGAGTCACATTACCCAACTCGAAAGCAAATATACAATCAAATTATGAGTATTACAGTATAATGGCCCACCTAGCCAAACAACAACAACGGAAAGTTCTCGTTTGTGGGTTAAGTACCTTGTTAAGATAAACCCACTGGAGACTTTTAAAGACAAGGTATATTTGCTTAGATTGGTTTTTAACCACAGAGGTTGGTACTTAGAAAACCTGATGAAGCAGAAAGAAGTAACCCTTAAGGATAGGAGCTAGCTTCTCATGCCTAAATTTTCATAACTACCACTCTGAAATTTTGTCACTGTGAACCTCTATTTAAGGGTCACCTTTTCCGAGAAACCTTTCCTGATGCCTCCCTTCCTCTTCCAACAGTAAAAGCTGGCAGCCGCCTTCCCTACCTGCTACATCCTTCACCCGCCCCAGCCACGGAAACACTCCCTGTACTGCTGATCCAGCTCCCCTACTGCACTTGTCAAAATTGCTCAAGGGTATTGTCTTTGCTTCCCCATCACTTACACGGCACCAAGAGGAACATGGGTATTCAACCTCTCTCCTCTACAGTGAAGCATCAAGCATGGAATGGTAGTTAAAACCAATAGTGGTGGAGCTGCCCTTGGCCTCGAATCCTAGCACTGCCCCACCTCTTCTTACCTATGTGAGTTTGGGCAAATTATTCTGTCTCAGTTTTTACAGAAGTAAAATGGGGAATAAAAAAGCACAGACTTTTATGGGGTTATTGTGAGACTTAAATGAGTTAATACATGTAAAGTCTTGGGACCTACAGCATCACAGATACTCAAATATAGATTATAAATTACCTTTTTTTTTTTTAAGTCTCCAATTCTTCGCAATCCTCAACTCAGTGCTAATCTCACTGTTCTTCAGAAAATCCTCAGTGATTTCCTTGTTGCCAAAAGTCAAGCCCTTATCTACACGATTTCCATCTCAGCTTTGATACTGCTGGCCAATTCTTTGTTCTTGAGGCTCTTTTCCCCTTTGTTTCTAGGGAGGGCACTGATCTCATTTTCTCTCTCTGGGCTTCTCTTCTTGCCTGGGGCCAGCTGCTAGACCTCCCTACTGCTTCGTTCTCTCTTTATACTGCCTGCTGCAGGACAAGCTTATCTACTAGTTGGTCTTCAAATACTAACAATGTGTCCAATCTGTCTTAGGACTGATGATGTCGAATAAGTGATTGGAAGAATGATTGGGCTATATCACTATTTCCAGCCCAAGCTTCTTTTTGAGCTTCTAATCTTTATTTCTTACTGCCTTCTAGGTAATATCCATCTAGAAGTGAACACACTACCTTTTCTTTTTCTACTCCCTCAAATGTGCTACACTTAACTAGCATGAGGTACTGTGACTTCTTTCTCTCTCCAGATCTGGTATCCTATTAGCTATTAAATCCTACCTATTCTGATATCCAATAGTGGGCAAGAAACATTCTCTCTTCCTTATTACCAACATGAGATCCTTTCATTAAGGTTTCCATGCTCTTGTTTTTATTACTGTGCTACCTTCTGGTCTCTTGGCTTCTAGTGCTGCTGGAAAGACAGGCAAATAGGCACCTCATAAATAAGGCCACCAGAATGACCAGCCTATAATGATCTGATCCCATCATGCCCCTGGTTAAAAAAAAAAAAATTAACGTACATGTACGCATTTGAATACAATCTATTTACTAGCATATATTTAATGAGTGCCTCCCATGCTGAATAAAGCCCTGAGTCCCAAACAGTTCTAATAAGAAACTGCTCCTGCCTCTAAGGACCTAGTTTGGCAAAAGCTACTTTGTTGCTTATAAATTGCACACGCACATGCTTCTGTCTAAAATCTAAAACACTCTGGACTGGAAATGAGATAAGTAATACTTATTATTAACATAGTTATCCGTAGTACACATATAATTAACATAATGTCAAGTATAAAGACAGGAAGGAGGGAAGGTGGAGGTTTGTGACTGCCACTGCAGGTGCTCTTCTTAGGCGCAGTTGGTCAGTCTAACTTCCAGAATATATAAGGGTGTTATATTTAGGCCCAGTCCTAGTCATTTAGGAGCTTAAAAATAACTTGATTTGACCTGAATTAACCAGTGTTCCAGATCGGCTTTCTGCATCAGAATCTCAGAAGCTTCTACATACTCAGCTAGAATGTACTGTATGGTTTTTTACAAAATTGTGTTAGAAGAGCTCATCTTTGTTTCCATGATAGGCCTGAATCCACTGTCATTAATAAAAAGTCATCAAAGAGAATTCGCTCACCACAGATAAGCAAGTGGGTAGAAGGGCCAGGCCAAGGAGTGACCCTCTCAGCAACAGGGAGCCACTGAGGATTTGAAGAGGAGTGTCCTATGCCTCATTTTACCACTATGACTTTCCACTTCTACTCTTCAGTGACTGCTCTTTTGAAAGATGGCACAATGACCTCCCAAGGGTCTCTCAGTGTCAATACCACGTCACTAGGAATTCCACAGACTATTTGGTGTCAGTGGTCCTTAATGATAAAAACTAGTATCTTTGCCCTTACTGTAGCTGCCTCACAACCGTGTTGTTCTCAATGATAATTTTTCAAAGTCCAACTTGGTAACTGTTGGCAAAATCAAAGTATACTTGGTAAAGCAAGATTCTCAATTTTTTTTTTTGACTTACAAATATTGTAACTCACATACTTAAGTTGGCAAATCCTATTGCCAACTAAATTCACTAAATTAGTTACACTTAACTTTGTTAGCTTGCTGAATATCTGAAAAATGGAAAACAATTTTCCTGTTAAATACATGAGGTCAAGAACAAGAACTGCAATGATGTGGGTTATTTCCAGAAAAAAAATCAAAATAATCATATAAATGAAAGACGTAGTAGGAAGCTGGGTTGTTCCTTAAATAGAAGAAAAATGAATAAGATGGTTACAGGCGAACTACCATATAAGCCAGTTAGTTTATCTCTGTGTAATGGTCATGGTTATAGCCCATAATCTCAGCCATTTCAAAATACTTAAGTCACAGCCCAACAAGGATGAATCCATGCAAACTTCTCAGTGATGCCATAACGGCGTGGCTGGTGTGCATTCACTGGTAATAAGTCAGAATCAGTCAGGTGGAAGGCTGTGGTGTAATGACTTAATGGAAGGAAGCCTGAAACAAACAGGGTCATAATGACAATGTTGCTAATCTCATCTGCAGCTATTCGCTTAGGCTTTCTGAGCTTAATTTTCCTACCTATAAATTGCCAGACCTGATTATTTCCAATGACTGTTAAGAATCAAATTAGATAATGGACACGAAAGTGGCTGAAAGGCTAAATCGTGCTCTGTAAAAATGTAAGGTGAGGAGAACCAACAATGAGGAGATAAACTGTGAACCAGGGAAACATCTTAAAATTATAGACTAAATTCACAACTTTTGTGCAAAAACCAGGAGTCCGAAGCATGTGGTGTTAGGCTTTGGGAGTAACACACTGGGCTTGTTCTTAATACACCAGGGGGAAGAGAGGCTGGAGAAAGTTGTGTCACAGGCAGATGGTCGTGACTACAAGCTGTCCAGGTTCTTGGCATTTTGAACAAAGAACTGGACAAAACGCCCAGCAAAGCAAAGAAAGAATAAAGCACAAAAGAACGAAGGCAGGGATTTACTGAAAACGAAAGTACACTCTGGGAGCGGACCCAAGCAGCGGCTCAATGGCCCAGATACAGATTCTTCTTGGATCCAAACACCCACTAGAAGTTTCCCATTGGCCACTTCATGCTCACCTCATGTAACTGAAGTGGTAGCCCACAATCAGTCTGATTGGTTGCAGAAAGCAGCCAACCAGAGGCTGAAGTGAAGTTACAAATGTCACACTCAAAGGAAAAAGCCACCAATCAGAGTCTAGGGTGAAGCTACAAAGTTATAGTTTAGCAAACCAAGACTCTGCTGGTGCCGGACAGCGACCATTCGGACACTGGAATGAAGTTACAACGTTGCAAATGAAGACTCCACCTGCACTCAGTATGATTTGTGGCAGACAGCCAATTTCCCATCCTCCAGACAGAAAAGGTCAAAGGGAGTAACCTCTGGTCCTTTTGTTACTTAAGTGGAGGGTTTTGGTTTTCCTTTCAATTGAGTTCTAGGAAGTCGGTGTGATGGGTTTTCCTTTCAATTGAGTTCTAGGAAGTCCGCATGAAACAGCCTTAGGTTCCCTGCCTCCAGACCCTATTCTCCTGCCTCAGTGGCAGCCTGAGTGAGAAGAGGAGACCAAAAGACCTACTCTAGGCCTACTGGCTTGGAATAAGGTCCAAAATTTCTCGGTACAGCATGTAAGACCCTCTACACCTGGTCCCAGTCACAATATGGGCCCATTTCTGTCTAGTCTCATCCCATGCTGAGTGACTCTAGACACTGTGCTGCCTCCCAAAGGTATTCTGCACATCCATGCTCCAGGGCCAGCTACCACCATGGTTTTCTGGCTGTGGTGGGCTCTCCCCAGAGCACCCCATCACCTCTCATCCACCTTTGTGCCACTGTCCCCAGGTATTATTTCTTCTGGTGCTTTGGTCCTTGATCAGTATGTACTACCTTCTAAATAGCTTTCTGTTTCTCCTTCCTCTTTCCTTTGCATTTATCTCTATTTCTAAAACAAGTCTTTTTAAAATTCAACTTTTGCTTTGCCAGATTGAAAGGTTTTTAAAAGGCAGAGGCCATTTCTTTGTAACACCAACCACTACAAGTATTATTCCTTTGACTTAATTTACATAAATGTTTATAGAGTGAATATAAACACGGCAATCTCAATACACTCCACTGGAAGACACTGAACAGTATGCTAAACCTAGGTTATTCTAAAGCAATCCCAACGTTCTCTAATCTAAAATCTGAGTATGTCGAAATCTTAATTCAGGACAAAGACAGGAAAAGCTGCTTCTCACAACCAAGTTTGCTACCAACGGAAAGCTAAGCAAACTCTAGCACAGCATGAATATCCTTTACCCTGGTGGGGTGGGTAGTTATTCCTAACCTCAGCTCCAGCCACTCCCCCAGCCCACTGTGCACATCTAACTTTAATGATATCAAGACCATTTGTTCTCCAGCAGATCACATTCTCCCTCATATCCTGTGCCTTTGGACCTGTTGTCCTGTTTGTATGGAGTGTCCTCCCAGAAAAATGCCTTCCATCCTCAAGTCTTAGCTCAAACTGAACTTTCCTCTTTAACATTCCCTGATTTCTTCAGGTGGACTTAGGAAGATCTTTCCAGAAGCACTCACTCCCAACCCCACCCTGGGAACCCACATCTCTATTTTATCCATTATCACACTTCACAGACTATTTGTTTAAAGGCCCCTCTTTTAACAAAGTGTCTCAAAGATAAGATTGGTTCTTATTGTTTTTGCATAGGCAGCTTGCAAACACTCAACAGATACTGAATGAACGAATCAATGACGAATAAAGGCACCACCCAATCTACCAACATCAATTATCTACCAATAGCTACCCTACCCAAGCTGCATTCAGGATTAAGTGCTCACTAGTCGATATGTCTAGAAGAGGCAAAGAGGCAAACTCAGAGTGCAGCACCAACAGTTTTCACCTACCTGAGCAATATTCCCACAGAAACAACACTACCATCAATGTATAGGTTTGCAAGCTGGCCCATCAAGCCCTGTTCAATTTGAAAAATCTAAAATGGTTAAAGCTGTATTGAGGGAAATTAAGGTTTCTACTTATTCAGATTCTACATTAGGAAATGTTGGGATTACTTTAGAACTAACTTGGGCTTAGAGTATTGCTCTGTGTCTGCCAGCATAGTGCCATGACTAAAAACGAGAAGTATTTTAGTACAACTCCCTGTCTGTTTTGTAGACTCCCATGGTCTAAAAAAAAACCTAGCCGTCCCTTATAGGATAAACATCTTTGGAAAAACATGTTCCAATTCACTGTGGACTTCTGCATTGCTCACATTTAAAATCAGAGGTTTCCTTTAAACAGAATCTCCATTCTCTTTGCAGATTAGCCATGGCACTTCTCGCGTGTTGGCTGGGCTTTCCACCTCCCTCCCTCTTCTTTCTTTCACCTCCTCCACTTGTATGATCAGGAAAAATTAGTTTAATATTGGCCAAAATAAAACAATAATAAATAAATCTTCTAGGGGAAAAAATCACACTCCATTTACATTGCTCCAACCTCAGTGGGGGCCTCAACACTGCTGAGCCCTGCTCCTTTCTCTCCGGACCACTGAACTCGCTGAGACCTTAGCCACCACTTGCCTCAAACTTCACTGTTTTGCTCAAACTCCAACCTCAATGCCATCTGTTTTCACTTCCAAATAACACCCTTCTCTCATCCCTCACTTCACAGAGAAATTTACAGCAGCCGGACATGGGTTGTCTTACTCCATTTGGGCTGCTCTAACAAAATGCTATAAACTGGGTAGCTTACCAATAACAGAAAATTGTATTTCTCACAGTTCTGGAGACTGGAAAGCCCATGATTATGGCACCAGTGGATCAGGCGTCTGGCAAGGGTCCACTTTTTGGTTCATGGATGGCACCTTCTCGCTGTGTCCTCACATGGTAGAAGGGAATAGCTAGTTCTCTTTTATAAGGGCACTAATTCCATTCATGAAAGCTCCACCTCCATGAGCTAATCATCTTCCAAAGGCCCCACCTCCAAATGCCATCACCTTGGAGGTTAGGATGTCAACATATGGACTTGAAGGAGACACAAACATTCAGACCATAGCAGGCTCCCTCTCTAATTTTTAAATAAAGGACCTCACTGTCTGGCAGTCTGTCTCACAAACTCAGTATCTCAAGTTAAGCCTCATGGTCAGTTTATAAGGAAGATACATCACACCCAGCTGACAGATGGATGATGAGCAAACTGAGGATCAAAGGGATTAAATGATGTGTCCACAGTCCCATGACTACTAAGTGACAAACAGAACCTGGTTATCCTAACCCTCAGTTCACACTGCATGCACCACATCTGTTTCAGGATAGTCCCAATTTATCTTCTCATTCCCCCATCATATGTCCCACAGTCTAGCCAAACTGGCCAAATGAACCTACCCAAGCATTTTAACAAATAAACTAGCCTTTGCTTCTTAAAAAAAAAAAAAAATTGGGATCTTTTATGATTGTGGAATATTTGCTTATTCTGGGGAGACTGAGGAGGAAGGATCCCTTGAACCCAAGAGCTCAAGTTTGCAGTGAGCTATGATTTTGCCAATGCACTCCAGCCTGGGCAACAGAGTGAGATCTTGTTTCAAAAAAAAAAAAAAAAAAAAAGAAAGAAAAGAAAAGAAAGTCATCCATAAAAAATAAAAAGAATGAACAATCTACAGTTATACACAATATGAATGAATCACACAACTTTGGGTGCCAGAAACCAAGACACCAAAGAGTACATGTTGTATGGTTTCATTTATACGAGGAAAAAAACAGTCAAAACTATGAGATGCCAATAGAAGTGAGGAACACAGGGCCTATGGAGATGCTGATAATGCTGTATTCTCGATCTGTCCACTTGATGCATGGATTTGTTCAGTGTATGAAAATTCAATAAACTGTATGTGCATGTGCATATACATGTACACACAGATACAACATACTTGAAGTCAAAAATCAATGTTAATATGTTAATATTCTGGTATGTCTTCATTCTGGTGCTGTTTTTTCCTTTTGGTATTACTGTTTTAAAAAATACAAAAATTCTTGTCACCTTGTATGTATAATTTTGTATTCTCTCATTTTTTCCTTATAAAAAAGTAAAGCATTTACCTAAAGTACTGTAAATTCTTCATAAATATTTTAATGGCTGTATAACAATGCATCTGGAGTCTGTACCATAATTTACTTAACCAGTGCCCTGATATCAACCATTAGATGTTTCTAATGTTTATTATTATAAATACTGCTGGAGTAAATGCCCTTACTATTTTAGTTTTTTAGCCACTCTCTCCTCTTACTCAGCTTTGTATGTTTATATTACATATTATAGCTTATATAATATTTATGTACTTTCTGTATCCTTAATGGTTGATAATAAACTTCCCCAAATCACAGGCCACTTCATTCTTCCTCATAACCTTATGTCAGTCTCCTGAATATGGTCAGGTACTTACTATTTGTTGAAGTGTTTTCAGAAGCCGAGTAAAACTTCCATTCCCATTAATCTAGATTTCAGTATCACCTAAGTCATCCATGTAATATGCATGATTAAGTCAGTTATATTCCAAATTATTTGTTTGGTCTTCACACCTAGTGTTTACTGGCAGTTTGGCATGGTCCTGATTTAGGGTATAAATTCACTCACCGATTAGCTGTGCTGGGCCCAAGGATCCAGTGAGAATCAGTGAGAGTCAGACAAGTGCCTGCCATTAAAGAGCTTACAGTCAGTGGATAACTAAATATGGATCCTGCTTTCCAGGAGACCCAAAGTCTAGCAGGGAAAGCAATACTAAACCAATCTGGACTTCTCACTCTCGTGATTGAAATCACAAGTGCTCAGACGGGAACAAACACCAATTCCAGAGCCAAAATCTGAAAACTTCTGAGTGGTTACCTTCATGTTTGTTAGTCTGTGGATGAATGTGTCTGCCGTATTTACAATACATTTTGAAGTGTTTTACAAACATTACTAATGCTATCGTATCTGCCAATGCAAAAGCACAGTACATTTTAAAGTGCTAATAAAAGAGACACACATCATAACAGAAACAAAACAAAGCTCATTGGAAACAGCTGAGAGTGGTGAAAACTATTTTCTTCTTCTGTTTTTTTTTTTTTTTTTTTTTCCATATGAAATGAAAACTAGGAAGACTCCTGGAGGGTAAAGGATGAAATACAAGCATTAATGACTGACCAGAACACAGAAGAGAGATCATAAGAAGTTTTTCCATTCTGAATGTGCAACAGGATGATCAGTGCCAAAGGTGGGAACTTGGCCCAATGTTAGTTCAGGAGGCCAGAAAATTGTTCCACAACAGAAAGGCTGTGCATAACCAAGGTTACAATTCAAGAGGTAAGGAGTGAACCTGGAGATCAAGGGCTACTGAGGGGCTCCCCAGACCCCACAAAAATCATTAAGAAGCCATGTGCTTGCAGAGATTTTTAATGGAGACAAAGCTGCTCCATTTTAGAAAAAAGATACTCCTAGGACATCCAGCAGCAAGGACATAATCAGTTATAAAGCTTCAGAGAACCAACTTGAATTCCTTGAACTGCATCAAGGACTACAAGCTTAAAGACCTCTTAGTCACCTGAAACTTGTGAGGAAATGAGCTTAAGAAGAGCCTCTCAGAAGCTTAGTTGTTTGAAGTAGAGGGCTTCTAAAATTACAGCAAAGGAATAAGAACTATGTATGCATATGATATAGAAAAAAGGCACGGTCACCTCCTAAGGGAGTGAGATCCTCCTTCAGGAGAAAGGGACAGCCAGGCTGGTTTTAGTGTTGTCAAGTGTTCTGGCAAGCAAAAAAGACAATGAACCACTTCTTCATGTCATCAAATAGCATGTTCAGATGTTTCAGCATCAATGCATGGGAAGTCTTATTAATGTAGTACTGCTGGCACCTGGTGCTCGGTGCCTGAGAACGGTCAAGGGATGGGAGGGCAGACAAGCAGTAAAGCAGGACAGCCACCAGGCCAGCCCAGGGTGTGAGACCAGAGCCAGATGTCTGAGGTCCTGTGTATCATAACAGAGTCTGAACTCAATCCTGTGGACACTGAGAGTTGGGCTTTTAGCAGGTCAGTGACCCAGCGAGATTTCTGCGTCCAAGAGCTCATCTGGCAACATGGAGGATGGGTTTCAGGCGGGGAGACCAGTTAAGAGGAAACAATCTAAATGAGAGATGATAAATTAGGGTAGTGATTGATGGAAGATGGAGAAAATTTCCTCAGCTGTCCAGGAAGTAAAATCAGAACTAGATGAATTAGTCAAGGCGAGGTGGCACTGGAAAGACAATAATAAGAGTAAGATGAATGATTGTCCCACAAATCCTGGCAGGAAATCAAGGAGGAAGTTAGGTGACACGCTGATCCCAAGAAACTGCCATAGTTCAGTGGGCAGGGGCCCGGAAATCAGGGCACAGAGCACTACAGGAGCACAGATTTGGACATTCGGCACCATAAAGGTTGGAGTAAAAACAATGAAGGCGGGTGATGAGTGAGATCACTCATAACAGAGATTCTTACATTCTTAGGATGTGAACTCCTTTCAGAACTTGATGAAAAATTCTGCAACCTCTCACCAAAAAAAAAAAAAAAAAAAAAAAAAAAAAAAAAAAAAAAAAAAAAAAAAAGCGGGATGGTGTGGGAAGAAAGAGAATTTAAAAGCATATGAACATTTTGAAAAAATGTATCAGGGAGCTCATGGCCTTCCCTGCTGCCCACACGGGGACTACAGGTTAAGCAATCTTGAGGAGGCAGGTGAGCAAGGCGAGACAGGAGGTGAGTGGGGGTCAGGGGAAATAAAGGTCTAAAGCAGCATTTCTCATCCAGGATGCCACTGGCACACTGCGAGGAAGTCTTCACCAGATAGGATGCTGAGTACCCCTGGCACAGCCCCAGGCCACTAAATACCAGATACACGCATATCTTCAGTCTGTGACAACCAAAACATGTCCCCACATATGCCAGAATGGCACCACCCCACTGGAGAACCCCTGTTCAAGAGGGAGCGGACAAGGCAGCAAAGAAAACTTGGAAAGTTCCAGGATGGAAAGAAAAGCAGATCCAATCCTCCAGCCACCCCTCCAAAATATACCCAGGATGTGACCCTTCTCACTTCCCCACCTCCACCATCAGCACCTCATCTAAGCCATCCCTTGCACGGATTGTTGCAATTATCTCCTAACTGGTCTTTCTACTTCTAGCCTTACTTCCCCTTAGCAAACACTTTCCATATAACAGCAGAGTGAGCCTTTTCAATTTTACTAATTCTATTTAACAAACACTTTTATATAGTACTGTCTGCCATGCTCTGTTCTTCACTAATATTAACTCATCTAATCCTTACAACACTATGAGACAGGTATCATTGCTATCTCCATTTTACCGATAAGGCACTGAGAAGTTATGGAACTAATCCATGATCCTACAGCCAGCACGTAGAGGGTTGGGTTTTTACCGCAGAAGCCAGCTCCGGAGTCTGTGCTCCTGCCTGCTACCCAGGCTGCACTCCAGTTTATTCATTCCTCTATTCAAGACTCTCAACTGTCTTCTCACTCAGAGTCAAAACCAAGATCCTTGTCATAGCTAATAAGGTCCGAGTTATAGGGACCCCCACTACCTGCTCTGCCTCATCTCCAGCCCTTTGCTCCCTCCAGCCTTACCCGCCTGGTGGCTGGGATGTGCGCACACGTGCAAGCACTGGCTCCAGGGCCTCTGCACTGTGCCCTCTATCCGGAGCATTCTTCCTGCAGACAGCTAGAGAGCTGGCTCCTTCATTTCATTAAGGTCTCTACTCTAATGTGCTCATATTAGCAAGGGCTTCCAATCCATCCAATATCAAACAACACCTCTACTCCCACCCCTAGCATTTTCAATCAACCCATCTTACTTTTTTCTCTAAAGCATTTATCATCACATAAAGTGAAAATACTTGTTCATTTATTATCTCTCCCCCCCAGTAGACGGGCTTTGTGTGTTTTACTCTCTGCTATATCCTCATTCATAGAAGGGAGTGCAGTTCGGCTTTGAATGAACAACTAAAAGAATTAACAAACAGGCGGGGTGTGGTGGCTTATGCTTGTAATCCCAGCACTTCGGGAGGCTAAGGCGGGTGGATTACCTGAGGTCAGGAGTTTGAGAGCAGGCTGGCCAACATGGTAAAACCCCATCTCTACTAAAATACAAAATTAGCTGGGCGTGCCTCAGCTACTCAGGAGGCTGAGGCAGGAGAATTGCTTGAGCCGGAGGCGGAGGTTGCAGTGAGCCGAGATCATGCCACTGCACTCCAACCTGGCCGATAGAGCAAGACTGATTCAAAATAAATAAATAAATAATAATGAACAAAGTAAGAGTGATGCCAAGGAAGCAACGTTTCAAGATGAAAGGAGATAGCCCAACAGTGCAAACATGCTGCAAACAACTTCAGTTATATTACGGCTGAAAAGTTTCCACTGGTTTAGGCAATTAAGATATGGATGCCTGTGGCATGAAATGTTTCCAAGTAATAGAACCTGGCTGGGGAGTGAGTTAGCAGGTGAAGTAGTAGCAGCAATAAGCACAGACAACCCCTGTAAGAAGCTAGCTGAGAAAGGAGACAGCTAGAAGCAGCACCAGGATCAATGGACTTGACATATTGTTTCCAGGCCCAGGGCAAGAAGTCAAGGAAAGGCGAGACTGAATTTGGGAGAGAGAACGGATTACTGATAGAGAAGGGCCTGGAAGACAGCGGGCTACAGGGTGTGCATGGTGAGGAGCTCTTCTCCTACTCTTGCATGACTTAAACAGACGGGGTTGTCTCTAACTCCAGTTATCTTCAGAGCTACTGGCCTGGATAGACTGAAGAGGGCCAGTGCCTGTCCTCGCCAGACAGCAGAGGTCTGTCCTGCCTCCCAGTTCAAACAAAATGATTATTTAGAATTCATGGAGTTGGGTAAGGGGAAGGCACGAACTCTCCACTGAGGTACTTAATATCCATTTGTTTCTGTATGTGGATATACGTAAACATCTCCTTTATTTCAAAACAACCCAGAGTGAAGAATCAGTGGCCCCATTTAGATATTACAAACTTGAGGCTTGGTAAGGCTCACAACTTCTTCAAGGCTACACCTGTGTAGCCAGGCTTTGACTTAAGTGGGCACTCTTTCCAAATCATGCTGTTACTCAATAGAACGCAATAGGGGAAGAAACACATAATCAAGACTAGAAAAATTAAAATTAAGCGAATGATCTAGGTTGGGAGGTTTTCAAAGAAAGAAAAGTAATATAATTATCAATAGGAAAGACTGAAAAAAAGTGTATTTGAGATCAGTCAAAAGGGGCAAGGTATGTATGTACCATTATCATCAGATTTTATTATTGTAACAGAGAGCAAATAACAAAAAAAGAAAGGGAAAGAGGGAGAAGGAATGTCTGAGTAGGAAAGCCTTCCACAAAGGCTATTGTAAGGAAACTAGAAATGTGATTAAACGTGACAAAAACACATTATCAAGTACTGGCTTGGAGATAGTTACTTTTCCTTTAATTGGTTATCCAGCTGTGATACAATATCAATACTGTGTGATACCATGTGTATAACAACTGATACAATAAAAAAGGATGTAACAGACAACTGATTTTTGACAAGGGTGCCAAGGCAATTCAGTAGAGAAAGAATAGTCTTTTCAACAGTGTTGGAACAACTGAATTTTCATATGTAGGAAATTAACTTCCATCCATAACTCACGCCATATAAGAAACACAGAATGCATCACAGATCTAAATCTAAAACATAAAACTTCTAGAAGAAAATATAGGAGAAAATCTTTATGACCTTAGGCTAGGCAAAGATTTCTTAAATACCACATCAAAAGCCCAATCTATAAAAAACAAATTTATAAGTTGAACCTCATCAAAATTAAAACCTTCTGCTTTTCAAAAGTCACTGTTAAGAAAAAGATTAAACACAAATGGAGAAATTCTTTGCAAAGCATATATTTGATCAAACACTTGTATTCAAAATATATAAGAATTCTCAAAATTTAACAATAAGAAAACAATCAACCCAATAAAAACACCAGCAAAAGACTAGGACACTTCACCAAAGAAGATACAAATATAGCACAAAAAAACACATAAAGATACTTAACATCGATAGTCGTTAGAGAAATGGAAATTAAAACCACAATGATGGCTGGACACATGGCTCATGCCTGTGATGTCAACACTGGGAGGCTGAGGCGGGAAGACTGCTTGAGGCCAGGAGTTCAAGACTAGCCTGGGCAACATAGCAAGACCTCATCTCTACAAAATAAAATATTTTAAAAAACAGCTGGAGGCCGGGCGCGGTGGCTCAAGCCTGTAATCCCAGCACTTTGGGAGGCCCAGACGGGCGGATCACGAGGTCAGGAGATCGAGACCATCCTGGCTAACATGGTGAAACCCCGTGAAACCCCGTCTCTACTAAAAAATACAAAAAAAAAACTAGTCGGGCGAGATGGCGGGCGCCTGTAGTCCCAGCTACTCGGGAGGCTGAGGCAGGAGAATGGCGTAAACCCGGGAGGCGGAGCTTGCAGTGAGCTGAGATCCGGCCACTGCACTCCAGCCTGGGCGACAGAGCAAGACTCCGTCTCAAAAAAAAAAAAAAAAAAAACAGCTGGGCATGGTGGCACATGCCTGTGGTCCTAGCTACTTGGCAGCTATGACTGTACTACTGTACTCCAGCCTGGGCAACAGAGCAAGACTGTAAAAATTCACAACAAAATACCACAAATGACTAAAAAAGACCAACTATGCCAAGTGTTGACAAGGATGCAAAGGAAACAGCATGTTTACCTGCTGGTTGTAAGAATATAAAACGGTACAATCACTTGGGAAAACAGTTTGACAGTTTCTTAAAAAGCTAAGCATACACCTACCATATGATCCAGTCATTCCACTCCTGGGTACTTATCCAAGATAAATGAAAGTATAAGTCTATACAATACTTGTATGCAAGTATTCATAACAGCTTTATTTGTAATAGCCAAAAATTAGCAACAATTCTAATGTTCATCAAAAGGTAGATAAATGAGTTGTTGTATACTCACACAATGAAATACTACTCAGCAATGAAAAGGAATGAACTACTACTACATACATCAATATGAATGAATCTCCAAATAATTATTCTGAGTTTAAGAAACCTCAACAACAACAAAAAAGTACATTACTGCATAATTCCATTAATCTAAAATTCTAGAAAATTTGAACTACTCTATAGTGACAGAAAGCAGACCAGTGGTTTTAGAGGAAAGGGGAGAATGGAAGGAAAAGAAATTACAAAGGAGAATGAGAAAATTTGGGTTGGGCGTGGTGGCTCTTGCCTGTAATCCCAGTACTTTGCGAGGCTAAGGTGGGCAGATCATTTGAGGTCAAGAGATAAGCCTGGCCAATGCGGCAAAACCCAGTCTCTACTAAAAATACAAAACTCAGCCAGCCATGGTGGCACAAGCCTGTAGTCCCAGCTACTTGGGAAGGTGAGGCAGAACTGCCTGAACCTAGGAGGCAGTGGTTGAGTGAGCCAAGATCGTGCCTCTATAATCTAGCCTGAGCAATAGAGCAAGACCCTGTCTCAAAAAAAAAAAAAAGAGGGCCGGGCGCGGTGGCTCAAGCCTGTAATCCCAGCACTTTGGGAGGCCGAGACGGGCGGATCACGAGGTCAGGAGATCGAGACCATCCTGGCTAACACGGTGAAACCCCATCTCTACTAAAAATACAAAAACTAGCCGGGCGAAGTGGCGGGCGCCTGTAGTCCCAGCTACTCCGGAGGCTGAGGCAGGAGAATGGCGTAAACCCGGGAGGCGGAGCTTGCAGTGAGCTGAGATCCGGTCACTGCACTCCAGCCCCGGTGACAGAGTGAGACTCTGCCTCAAAAAAAAAAAAAAGAAAAAAAAAAAAATTTGGGAGAGTGATGTGGGAATGATTTCATGTGTATACATAGATCAAATCTTGTAAAATTGTACAGTTAGGTACGTGCAGTTTATTGTGTGTCAATGATACCTCAACAAAGCTGTTTAAGGCTGGGCGTGGTGGCTCATGCCTGTAATCCCAGCACTTTGGGAGGCCGAGGCAGGTATATCACGAGGTCAAGAGATCGAGACCATCCTGGCTAACATGGTGAAACCCCATCTCTACTAAAAATATAAAAAATTAGCCAGTTGTGCTGGCGGGTGCCTGCAGTCCCAGCTACTCTGGAGGCTGAGGCAGGAGAATGGCATGAACCCGGGAGGCAGAGCTTGCAGTGAGCCAAGATGTGCCACTGGACTCCAGCCTGGGAGACAGAGTGAGACTCTGTCTCAAAAAATCAATCAATCAATCAATAAAATAAAGCTGTTTTAAAAAAGAAATATAAGGGAAGGAAGTCATTATATACTAAAAAAGAAAAAATATAGCACAAATAAACTACTATAAAATATTCTGACATTTAACATATTAGAACTTTCTGTAGAAATGAACAAAATTTACCTTCACCATTACAAAACATCCCTATTTCTCACTGGTATGTCTACAGTAGAGTTTCATAGATTATAAATCCATTCAAATATTTTAAGCAAAAATAAGGGTAAAACCTTACTTTCTGCCCAATATCTATCCATTAAAGAGAACCCCAATTTCTTTTAAACATACATACTTGTATCTGGAAGAATAATTTAGTCTTAAGCAATTTTCCAATAGTAAAATTACTATATGGATAAACATGATTTAGCACTCACGAGCCAATGATAGCTAACAACAGTGACAAAATATAACACCAGTAACAAAATATATTACCTACATAAAACCTGGTGGCAAACTATCACAGCTCTTCTCTTGTTATAACCTGCATTTACATCTGATTTCTTTTCAAAACAAAGAGTAAAACATATGTTAATGAGTAAGAAAATACTTACTTTATGTATGTTTCTACATACATAAAATTTGGACAGCCCTACAGGTCACTGTAATATCTTGTGATATATCTGAATGTGATTAAAAAAAAAAAGCTTGCTAAGAATAGCCTTCTACATCCTATAGCAAGTCTGTGAAATAAATGGGTAATAAATATTATTGGTGTTAAAAAGCTCCAGGCAACTTTTTCAAGGTCACCCAAGTAACCAGTGGACATACATACATGATGGAAAAAAAATAACAAGGGTTCCCAACCATAACTTTCTTCTCCTCCACAGTGGCAGCTACTCATGATGCGAATGTCCTGCGGGCACAGAGGCCCTGCACAAGGCAAATCACCTGGTGTACCCCTCTCAGGGCTTGCTCTCAACGTTTTTTAAATCACGTCTAAATAAGCACCAAGGTAAGGGTCTGGCTTGCAGGGACATCTCTCTCTTCTCATGCCTTCCTGATTAGAAAATCAGGCGTGGGGAAATGTAGGAACAAAAGGAACAATTTTCTTTTGTGAAGCAAATGTATGGAAAGATAACCTAAGCTTCACTTTTCCAATTCTGACCAGATAAACTACTCACTCCTCCTCTAATAGAGCACCCAACAAGGGCTCAAAGATGCTGCTTTCATCCTCCTTCCTCTCCCAACCCAAGAGCACCCGGGCTTGAGAAACCTCAGGGTCCAGACCACTCAAATGATCACAGTTTGGGAACCCCCGAGGTGGACTGCAGAGGAGTATGTTCTGAAGGACTTGAATCAGTTCCAAAGTGCCCCCGCACACTCAGTGATCTATAAGATACAAAACTAGAAAGAACTAGAACTACACTCTAAGGGTGTGAGGAAATAATTTTTAAGGAATACTAAGGTCCTAAAAAACAAGTCAAGAGAAAAATGCAGAAGTATGTAAGAAGTAGAGATTATAAACATCAATAACAGACATAAGTACTTCAGAGTTAGAGGACATCAAGCTAATATTTCGTAAAGAGCAACCACATGACAAAAATACTCAAAGCTGTAAGCCTTTCTCGAAGTTGGAAGGTCATGAGACTTTTTTTTTTTTTGGCTAAAATAAGGAATGCTTTAATGACAGAGAAGAAAAGAACTTCCAGACTTCTAGGTGGCTCCCACTTTAAAAAACAAAAACAAAAAACGAAACAAAAAGAACTCCTTCTCTCTCTTAAGTGTATGGTCCAGTGATGTCTAGTTACCATGCAAGTCACATCAACAGCTGGACAGCACTGAGCATCCTTAGAACTCTAACTCTTGTTTTTCCACTAAAGTTTTCCCAACCTTCCTTTGATGTCTGGCACCACCAGCCAACAGCAGCTGACTAACGTGTTATCACGTGACGCTGTGTAAAATAGTAAGGCACAGTAAGATTTTTTTCCCTTTCAGTAAGCCTCTGCTGATTAAAAAAAAAAAGATAATTATTTTAATGACATATTTAGAAAAAGGATTATGTACAACAGAAAGTCACAAGGGTAACACTAATTAAAAGGTGTCTCAATTTATTACCATGAATCTTTCACAGAGCCTACATGCATTTCTACCTGATATTTGCAAAGGTCACTTCATACTACACATATAGCCAGCAAAGAAGGAATACAGAAAACTGTGGGTCTGGCCTTTCTATAATGAAAAACAAATTTAACAGTGATAAAGAAGTCAATCAAGATACAAATACAGAAGCCAGGCATGGTGGCACACACCTGTAGTCCCAGCTACTCAGGAGGCTGAGGCAGGAGGATCACTTGAGGCCAGGAGTTAAAGACCAACTGGGCAACATAGTAAGACTCCATTTCAAAAAAGAGATAAAGATACAAACTGATATTACGATCTTACTCATTATATCAACGTATTTATTGAGCACCTACTACATACACCAGGCACTGGTGAATAAACCAGGTATTATTAACTTCGTATTAACCTCAAGGGCAAGAGGAGGACCCTAAGTGATTAAATAATAAGTAAAATTGTGGTAAATATTCAGAAGGAAAAGTGATTATGTTATGAGGGAGAAAATAAAGGACCTCTAATTTGCATGATGATAAGGGTGGCCTTGTCAGAGAAGATCTTTATGAGAAAGGATATTTGAGCTAGCACCCAAGGATAAGAAATTACTCAAGGAGCTGATCCTAAATGGACCAACAGCATGAGCCACAGCCCTGAGGCTAACCTGCTGGAGAACTGGCCAAGATGACAGCAAGAGATCCAAGTGGAGGTAGGGACCAAATCATGCAGGACCCTGAAGTAATGTCAAGGATTTGGTATCTTATCCCAAAAATAAATAAATGTGTTTCCTGAGAATCTTGACAACTTTAAGATGGCAAATGACTATTTTCTTTTTTTTCTTTTTCAGGCTGCTGGTAGGAAAACAGACTGGAAGGGGTGCAGAGTGTGTGCAGGAGGCACCTCACCAAGGAAAGATAGTGCAATACAGTGGCTTGCATTAGGATGGTGGAATAGTGGGGACTGAAAATCAGACCGGTTTGAAAGGGATTTTTGCAATAAAAATGGACAGCAGGACTTTATGATGGACTGGTTTGCTAGGGCTAATAGAAGAAAAGAGAGAGTGGAGCGAGCTACTCCTTGGATGGATGAGATGAAAAATGGAGGAGGAACAGTTTGAAAGTTTGAGTGACCAAGAGCTCAATTCTGAAGGAGTTTGAGATGTTGCCATTTATTGGCTGAAATGTGCCAGGCACATCTAATATATATTAGATGTTCTACTCACCATAGCATCCCTTTCAGTAGTAGTATCCCCATTTTCCAGATATCCAACTGTAGATCACAGAGGCTGAAGTGGCATGGCCGAGCTCACTCACCTCGGGAGTGACAAAGTCACACATGCAACCCAAGTCTGGCTGGCAGTGGGGTAAACATTCTTTCCACTATACAGAATACTTGGAAACTCTCTCTATACTTTGAATTTTTAAGTCTATTTAGGGTTGGAGCAAGTTAGCACCAAAGAAGAGTAAATAAACGTTATATTATTTTTTAATCCAAATCTTTAATTTATGATGCATGTATTTCTATCCAACTCCCATTCCCACTCCACTTTTACCTGCAAAGAGTTTTGTAATGTTTTGAACACTAGCATGATATCTAAGATCTTAATGTTTTATAATAAAGGAGCAAAGCCATTATGCCAGGAATTACCCATAAGGAAAAGGCAACAATATTCCGCAACAAACAATATTTTTACTTCCAAGTCATTATATACATCAACATAAAACAAGTAATAAATGAGTCAGAAACCCTGAAGAACTAATCATTTCTCAAAATACAAGGCAGTCAGGTCAAAAACTGACGTAAGTCACCATGTACAGAAGCTCACAAGAGCCAAACACTGAAGATTCAGGTTAAAAGGTTGCAACTTTAAAAAATAAATAAAAGGCAAAACAAATTATACAACTATGTCGAATTTTAAATCTGTAATTCCCAAATATCTGAACCAAATGCCAAATTCAGGAAACACGCATCCTATAAACAACTTCAGCGCTCTCTGTTCTTTGTAATTGCTTTTTCCTGAAGCACACTGACACTTCTGCAAAGTGAAGTGCATTTCCTGCCTGCACAGCCCCATGATTTGCTCCCTCTCAGGGCCCTCTAATGCACCCCTAAGCTACTAAAGCCCAGAAATAAGGTTTGATCAATAAACCTAGAAAGAACTCTATGCATTACTGCCCATTGTGCCCATCACAGAAAGTACCACCTGGAGACTCTTGAGGAAAAAATGAGGAAGGGGGAGATTTTTGAAAGGTTTTATCATCTGTATTACAAATTATACTTTGTTGTATTTGGTCCCTGAATAGAATCATCATCAAACATATGTTCAGTCTTCTTCAAGTGGGGGATGGTCATGTGTAATTTTATGGTTTGGGGAGAGTGCCTTATGGAGATAAAAAAAAATTAAAAGTACCATTAGTATGCCCGCTAAAAAATAAAACTCACACAAACCACTTCCCCAAATGATAGTGCTGTCTCCTGCGTCCTGATTTTTGCGTCTACCCTGCACCTCTCCTTGCAGAGAACTGGCTGGCATTCACTACCGCCTCACTCAGGCAAAGGACAGCATGTCGAAAACCCATTAAGAAAGCTTCTCATTTTCTGTGCCTTCATAACATGATGGCAACTCCTGACAACTCCAAGATGAAAGGCAAAAAAGAAAATAAAACTACCTGGGGCCCCTACCAGAATGAGTGGTTAATCTAACGGAGAGAAAAGCAGAGATGTACACATATTTAAAAATGCTTCCTGGGGACAAAGCAGGTCTAATGAATTGCTGAGCCACAATCTACTGGAAAATCCATAAATGTTCGTCCCTGCTGTCAGAGGGCTAGAGGAATTTTTTTTTTAATGCAATGCTTTAATGCTAACCTGACAGGGTTAACCTGACAGGTTTAAGTCATCTATGAAACGTGATTTGCATTCATTTCGCTTCTAACTCCCTAAAGATCAGGACCCGCAATTATATATCCTACGTTGCACTATTCAAGATGCCATTTGATGCTGGGAAAGTAGTGGTTTAGCAACACCAGGCGGCTCTATGATGCTAAAATAACAACCAACACTGGATTCCGAACCCAAGCACTTATCTTTTAAAACCCAGTGCCGCACCAGGACCCATATTCAAAGCTCGCGTCCCTTCAGGTTGAATCTTCCTGCTTTGTGCGATTTACCCTCTCAAACTTTCTAGTTTGCAAGACAGAATTACTTTGAACGTCCCCTCTTCTGGACTCCCCTCCCCAAAGGGACTGGCGGCAAAAGAGAATAGAATGCAGATGGTTAATAGTTCAAATGAAATTTAAAAACCTATAAACCAATTTTTAGAGGAGAAAATACGCGTTCACCAAACCGCCACCCGGCAAGCGAGCATCCGATATCCATCCGAAGGAAAAAATATTTTAAAAACCAGACATAAAATTCCCTTCGCAAGAAAAGTGGCCTCTAAACTCCCTTGCCAAGGACACTGGGAGGAAGCAGAAAAGCAAAGCCAAGCTCGTACTTTTCAGTCCGCGGCTTGTGTGCCGCGGGGAGAGGCGCAAAGGGTGACACACCAGGAAAGGTGAACGCAGAGGGAGCGGGAGCCTGCGGCGGGGCAGGGTGGGGGCGCAACGGACGAGGGACCCAAGGTGCAGAGAGAGGGGCAACCCGGGCGGAGGGCAGCTCCGAGGCTGCAGGCAGGACGGGCGGGGTCCCCGGCGCAGCCCCGATCGCCGCCGCAGAGCAAAGTTAATACTTACTCAGTTTCGCAACTGCGCCGCCCCCGCAGGCCGGCCGGGGCGCTGGGGACGCGGCGGCACCCGGAGCTCCGCGGCCGCCCAGCGCCTGCTCCCCGAGCCGCCACTCCCCGGCGCCTCCCTGCGCCGCGCCGGCGCCGACCCCGCACCGGCGAGCCCAGCGCCCCCCTCCGCGCACCTCCCGCCCCCGCGCTATAGGTAAGTGCGGACGCCACTGGCGGGGCCCCGCGGTGCGCGAGCACTCGGCCAGGCGCAGAGACGTCCCGCGGTGAGGCACCCCCAGCTGCCACGCCGCCGCGCGTCGGTGAAGGCTGGAGCTTCGCGTGAGGCTGGCTGAGAGAGCCTGGCGCAGGACGCTGAGCGGCGCGGCGCCGGAGCGCCGCCGACGAACGCGGGCGTTAGAAGCCGCCGCCCCGCTCGCCTCCAGCGGCTGCTGCCTCTGGCTGGGGCCGAGCTGGGGCCGTGCCGGCCGGCGCCGGGCGGCTCCCCCTTCGCGGCCGCGGCTGAGCGCGCGAGAGGAGCGGCGCGGGGCGCCCCCCTCAGCCGGGCGGTTGGGTTTCAGCCGCCGCTCCCCCGCGCCCCGCCCGCGCCTGGCCCGCTCGCCGGCGCCGGGAGAGACCTCGTAACGGAACTGGGACGCCAGCGCTGCATTGTGGGAGCTTTTAAAGCGGCGGGGAGCGCGGCGCGACCCTCGGGCCCACCGGGCCACGCTCGCCCTGCCCAAGACGCAGCCCCTCCGTCGCCTGGCCCGCGACGCACCGAGGCCTGAGGACCCGAAAGCCGGGCGCGGGGAGATGACCGGTGGCTCGTGAGTCCCACGGGTAAAATCTTCCATCGCCTGGGGCTGAGACTTGTCAAACTGCCCTCTACGGTCACCCGGAAAGTAGGAGGGTTTTTCCGCAGAGGGAAAAATATTTAAGAGAGTCCTTCCATCCCCCCTCCAAGGACCTTGGTTTAAATTGCTTTTCATCTGCAGTGGCTGTGATTCAGCGTACCTCTTAGCAGCAGGCAATGACAGAGGCAGGAGGGGGGGGGGAAGAAAAAAAGAAAGAAGGAAAGAAAGAAAAAACAGCAAATGAATCAAACGGACGTGAGTAACAAAAGTTTAGAAAGAGCTGGGCTCGGATTCAGAAAACGCCTCATGCCCCGCCCTGCTACACTCCCAACCCCTTTAAAAATAGCAGGTAATCAAGGAAGGAAACGGGTGCTTTCATACGGAAATACAGATGTGTATGTTGTTTTGAGTATTCTACTAATTTTTGTGTGTGACATGCAATTACTCAAGGCACTGAGCAAAATTCAGCCTTTGGATTTTGTGGTCACACACACCCCAACTCCGCAACAGCTATTTATTCGCAGGGCGATGGGGTGCGGATCGTTGATGACATACAAGAAAGCACTCCAATTAAAAGCCCCCCCCGACCCCGCCTTTTAATTTTCCAGACACTTGCTTTTTTTTTCTTTTTTTTAAACATCATCAAAACAAGTATATTAAACTTGAAGTAGAATTTGTTACGGCATGTCTGACTCAGGACCTGATTTAAGGTTTGGGGGTTTTTTGGGTCCTTTGTTTCTTCCTCTTGTTTTTTGACCTTTAGTTACTCCACACCTCATTAGTTCCTTGGCCTGCAGGTGGACTGAGAAGAGAGCCATGGTAAGACTTAAATTTGTCAAATCAACATTCGGAGAGGAGAAAGTTCGCTGTGATTCAAATGCAAAACCAAAGGGAATGTGATTTAAAAGTCAACCTGTAGGGCATGGATCCTCCCTTAACCCTACTAGACTCTTTTCAAAGGAGTTGCCTCGCCTTAAGGTGAATGTTTCCTAACCTCTCATTCCCTTCTCAGCCTTTCACTCCACTGAACAACATTAGCCATTGCTTAATTGCCAAATCTAATGGAAAAATTTAATTCCCAACTTGTGCCCTTTGTGGCATTTGCCAATGTTGACCTCTCCTTCTTAGAACTTTCTGCCTTTCCACTGGGCACGGTGGCTGACGCCTATAATCCCAGCACCTTGGGAGGCCAAGGTGGGCAGATCACCTGAGGTTGGGAGTTCAAGACCAGCCTGACCAACATGGAGAAACCCGTCTCTACTAAAAATACAAAATTAGCTGGGCATGGTGGCACATGCCTGTAATCGCAGCAACCTGGGAGACTGAGGCAGGAGAATCACTTGAACCTGGGAGGTGGAGGTTGCAGTGAACCAAGATCAAGTCATTGCACTCCAGCCTGGGCAACAAGAGTGAAACTCCGTCTCAAAAAAAAAAAAAAATTCCTCCTTTCTTTGGCTGTGTTAGTGATCCCTCTTTTGTGTACTTCTGGAAGCAGGGGTTAGTTATAGCAGGCAAGAGTGTGGTTATCGTTGGACCAGGATTCAGGATCTGACTGAGTAGCTGACTCTTAATCCAGTTTGTAGTGATCACCAGGAGGATCTGGACCTCATTGTTATCACATCTAGAGGTAAGCAAGTTGACTGACTCCTGATAACCAACTCTTACATGATGGACAGAACTTCCTGATTGGATAACAATACCCACTATTTAGGAAAAATCCTTCCTAAAAATCCAAGTACATAGTGAGGTATCCTCACCTCCAGTCTTACTGGTGGCTGCCAAAGTCAGTGAATTTGCCTCCATCCAGTGCTGGATAAACGCAGAAAAATCTCTACCCTTCCTAGCCCGTTTGGTTAATGCATTCTTTCTTCAGAGTATAGTACAATTTGTTTTAAGCTTTTTAAGCTATAATCACATCCCTGTCAAGCCTTCCTGAGATCACACCAAATGTCCTTGATGGGAATTGTCAACAACCCTTACTTCTGGTTTCTAATGATATTCCAGGAAAGGAGCCTAACTAGAGTCAGTGAGTATTCATGCACTTCAAACCCTGTGACATGATGAGATTTGATTTTTAAGGAACAGCTTGAGAGGATGGATTCAGAAAAGAGGCAAATCCAAAGGGAGAGTCTAAACTGGAGAGCAGTGGGAATGAACAGGAGGAGGCCGTATTGAGAGAGGAATTGGTCATCTCATAGACCTGGAGGTCAGAAATCTAAAACCAAAGTGTGGGCTCTGTTCCTTCTGGACGATTGAGGGGAGAATTCATTTCCTTGCCCTTTTCAGCCTCTAGATGCCACCTGCATTCCTTGGCTTGTAGTCCCTTCCTCTATGTTCAAGGCCAACTGCACAGCATCTTCCCCCCTTTCTTTGTAACCTCTGCTTCATGGTGATGGGAACATCTCTCTCTCTGATAGTAGGAATTGATTTAGATGCTTTTCTAGCCATGTATATTATGAACTAAATGCAATTGAATTACTTATGGGAGGAGATGACAGGTGATCTCATTACTTGTCAAATCATCGTTAGATAACTGACTTGACTGTTAAGATTTCTGAAGCCATAATTTATTACCTCAGCTAAATCTGTATCAATCTGGTGACCCATGTAACTGACACCAAGATGTTAACACTTTAAGAAAACCTAGTTTATGTTTGCAGCTCCTGAGGATAAATCCCTTTATCTTGAAATACCTGGAAACTCCTTTTTAATGTCTAGTGGAGTCGTATTGCCAAGTTTGACAAATGTGTCTAGACCAGCATTTCCCAAACAACCCACCAGAGAATACCAGCTTGTAAGATGGTGATATCGTTTGGATGTTTTTCCCCTCCAGATTTTGTGTTGAAATGTGACCACTATGTTGGAGTTGGATCTAGTGGAAGGTGTTTGGGTGATGGGGGCAGATCTCTCATGTATGGCTATGTACCCTCCCTTCAGTAATGAGTTCATGAAAGATCTGGATGTTTAAAAGAGTCTGGGATCTTCCTCCTCTCTCTTTTGCTCCTGCTCTTGCCAAGTGATATGCCAACTCCACTTTTGCCTTCCACTATGATTGGAAGCTCCCTGAGGCCTCACTAGGAGCAGATGCCCATCCCATGCTTCCTATACAGCCTGCAGAACTGTGAGCCATAATAAACTATGAATTATATATTGCCTTTTTAGCAATACAAATGGACCAGTACAGACGGGATGCTGGGAAGACAGTTGTTCCACCTTCAGTAAAGTCCATGGAACACAGTTGTTACTATACTCTAGGACAGCCAAGATGCTTGCACTCAGAAAGAGGTGCTCAGGACCATAGGAAAGTGAAAAAATAAAAATAAGAAAATAAAAAAGGGATTGTCAATGAATCAGAATTAATCAAGGGCAAAGTCTTAGGAAATTCCTTCATGAGGAAGTCTAGGGGGGGGCTGTGGAAATGAAAATTTTTAAATAAATAGGTATGTGGTGCTAGCAGGAATAAATTATGGACTTGTGAATATAACATAAGATTCTTTATTACCTGGTCTCACCCATCTTTCCACCTCTGCTCCCCTTCTTCCCCGACTCTGTGTTTCACCGATAATAAACTACTTATACCTTCCTAGTGTTAAGTTTACCCTAAAGCTGTCTCCTTAAATATTTTAAGTTCAACCTAAAGGTTCTCCATACATAGTGAACTATAAACTAATGATTAAACAGATTGTAACCTACTCTTGTACCAGCCGCCAAGTTTCAGCCAATCAGAGGTGGCCAACTGTTCCAACCATGCTCAAATAAGGGAAATGTCATGGTGTAGCCAATCCAGCTGTTTCTGTACCTCACTTCTGTTTTCTTAGGTCACTTTCCTTTTTCTGTCCATAAATTCTGTCCAACCACTCAGCAGCACTGGAGTCACTCTAAAGCTATCCTGGTTCAGGGGTCTGTCTGATTCACAATTGATTCTTTGTTCAGTTGAGCTCTGTTAAATTTAATTTGTCTAAAGTTTTAACAGATGGTGTCAGAAATGGACCCCAAAGTAGAGCTCCCAGTGACCCCCCCAGGAGCACTGAGTGACCAAAAGAGGTACCTGCTGGGCCCGTCCTCTCGCAGTGTCCACTGCTTTTTTGCAGCAACTGGAGAATGTGGTTACACTCTCTCTCAGATTCTGAAGCTCCATACATTGCCATTTTCAGCTGTTCGAGCTTGCTTGAGCAAATTTTTGATCTTAGCTGAGTTTGAAAGTCGATAGACATTGGGCTGGGTCCAGGATTTGATTGGCTCTGATAATTAACTGGCTTGGATCCAGTTAGATGCCTCGGGTATCTGACTGGGTCAGACAGATACCACCAGTAAATATTTTAATGGCAATACTGCAGGGGTATGAACTCTGGCTTTAAGAAACTCACAAGGAATTTTATGTTCTATACCCTTTGTTTCTTTTTCTTGTGTGCTTCGGTCAGGAAAAATCATTAGTCAAGTTAATCAAGGGGATCTAAGAGCCAAATACAAGATTCAACATAAAAATGGAATCCTTGGGCTGGGCGTGGTGGCTCAGGCCTGTAATCCCAGGACTTGGGGAGGCTGAGGCGGGCTGATCGACTGACGTCAGGAGTTCCAGACCAGTCTGGCCAACATGGTGAAACCCCGTCTCTACTAGAAATACAAAAATTAGCCGGATGTGGTGGTAGGTACCTGTAATCCCAGCTAGTTTGGAGGCTGAGGCGGGATAATCACTTGAATTCTGGAGGCAGAGGTTGCAGTGATCTGAGATTGCGCCACTGCACTCCAGCCTGGGCGAAAGAGGGAGACTCCGTCATGTAAATAAATACATAAATAAAGGAATCCTTAATTTCTGAGGAACTGAGTACTCTACCTTCTGGCTACACCTACCTATACCTGTATGAGGGATAGGCCCTGGAAGCAGCAAACACAGAAATGGTGAAATCTTACTAAAGGTAATTTAAAGTTATGGTGGAACATCCCAAATGAACAACACTGCACTTTAGGAAGTGCATTGAAAAATGAAGTCTCCCAATTTAGTATCATCCAGGGATGGCTGTTGAAGTTCAGAAGCTTCTAAAAGATTCCAATATTTTACAGATTCTTTTAAAAGATTGTTTGTAAAAGGCAAATAAAAGCTTAAGTGACTAATCCGAAAATTAGGTGTTCTAACCTTTTGTCATTGTTACTATCTTGCCCTGAAAGGGAAAAGAAAGCTGGATAAAGTATTTATAGAAGACAGGGGACCTGTGGTGGCTCATGCCTGTAAGCCAAGGTGGAAAGATCGCTTGAGGCTAGAAGTTCAAGACAAGTTCAAGCAACATAGCAAGGCCCCATCTCTACAAAAAATGAAAATAAAATTAGCCGAGCATGATGGCTTATTCCTGTAGTTCTAACTTCTAGAGAGGCTGAGGCAGGAGGATTGTTCGAGTCCAGGAGTTCAAGATTACAATGAGCTATGGACACGTCGCTGGACTCCCGCCTGGATGATGGAGTGAGACTATCTCAATAAAAAGACAAAAAGGTAAGCCCTTAGGTAAAGTAAGCTTGTGTCTTTGTTAGAGCTATCCATGCTAAGTCCAGGCAAAGAAAATGCTTTCTTTGGCCTGGTGCGGTGGCTCACGCCTGTAATCCCAGCACTTTTGGAGGCCAAGACGGGCGGATCACAAGGTCAGCAGTTCGAGATAAGCCTGACCAACATGGTGAAACTCAGTCTCTACTAAAAATACAAAAATTAGCCAGGTGTGGTGGCCCGCGCCTATAATCCCAGCTATTCAGGAGGCTAAGGCAAGAGAATCACTTGAACCCAGGAGGCAGACATTGCAGTGAGCCAAGAATGCACCGCTGCACTCCAGCCTGGGCAATAGAGCGAGACTCCATCTCAAACAGAGAAAAAGAAAAAAAGAAAAAAGAAAAGAAAATGCTTTCTTTGCCCAGTTCAGTAATGCGCTCTGCCCCAAACTCAGTAATTTTAGCAAAGAAACAGTAGCTAAGTTAAGAAGACCGCCTATTAAACTAAGTTGGTCTCCAAAATATACCTTTCTGGCATTTAGCTGGCTACTTTGAAACCCTTTTGTAAATGAAATTTACATCTATAAAGGAAATCTCTGTTTGTAAGGGCATCTACACTGAGAAGAGGGAGGACTGGGTCACTAGAAACTCTTACTACTGATTTAACATAAATCTTACCATTGTTTAAGGTGCTTTTCCTTGCCATCTTGTCTTAACTGGGCCTTTACCTACACTTTTCTTCCTCGGTTTGGGGAACCAGTGGCACAGTATTTAGGCCTGAAATCTCAACTCTGTGCTTTTGAGATACAAATTTTTCACCGTGTTCCACCTAAGAGCTTCCCTTTAGAAGTACAAATTTAGGATTGCCTAACAATTGCTTAGGGCAATGAATTAGGTAGTTGGAAGATTGATAGTCTAAATGGGGAAAAGAGACTATTTGAAAACCAGCAAATGAGAATTGTTTATGAAAGTTATAAGATCTGCTTCTGTCTTTATGTCTGTATGTCTATGTGTGTTATGTGTATTTGATAAGATTTGGTAACTAAAGACAGCATTTAAATGGTTAGCAAAATATAACAGGATTGAAACCACCTTGGCAAAATTATGACAGTAAGAAAAATCTGACATAGTTGACTCCATCTTGCTTCTGACCCCTAAACTGTCCTTGGTCATTTCATAGGCCAAGCTAACTTTCTGAAGAATTTAGTTTTTAAGGAAAGGCCACAAGAATAGGATTATGGGAGGGCCTGAACTCTGCTAACATGTAGGCATAGTTTCTATAACCCCATACTGCTCAGGGATCTTGTGTCCAGAGGTCATAAGATTTGTGGCTTCCCTGATTGCTCCTACAGATAACATTCTACTGTAGAAACTAAGATGGGTTTTTTGAGATGTTTTACAGACTGACCCCACCCAGATCTGTTAACTCATGACTCACCTGGTCATATGGCCCTACCCAGAAGTATTATAGACTCAGGGGATGAGGACTATTTTCCAAACCCCTATGATTTCATCCCAACCAATCAGCAGTATCCATTCCCTAGGCTCCTGCACACCAAAATGTCCACAAAAAACCCTAGGCTCCCAGCCTTCAGGGAGACTGATTTGAATCAGCTAACTCCAGTTCTCCTGTATGGGCTGGCGTCACATCAGTTAAACTTTTTCTCTATTACAGTGCCACAGTTTCAATGAATTGGGTTTGTCTGGGCAGTGGGCAGAAAGAACCCATCAGGTAGTTACATAAATAGCTTCCGAATTGTCAGTTAAATATAATTCAGGCATTTTTGCTTTAGTCTACTGGTCAGACAGG
This sequence comes from Rhinopithecus bieti, assembly GCF_001698545.2. Classification (NCBI taxonomy): domain Eukaryota; kingdom Metazoa; phylum Chordata; class Mammalia; order Primates; family Cercopithecidae; genus Rhinopithecus; species Rhinopithecus bieti. The sequence goes on along the minus strand of NW_016828382.1, from coordinate 1,612,866 downwards.
TCTGTGCTGTCTCTGATAACATGTTTTAAGGTCACTAAACTGCTGGTTCTGCTTTTTTTTTTTTTTTTTTTTTTTTAAGAAACAAAGTTTTCCTGTGTCACCCAGACTGGAGTGCAGTAGTGTGATCACATCTTACTGCAATCTTGAGCCTCCTGGGCTCAAGCAACCCTACCACCTCAGTTTCCCATGTAGCTGGAACCACAGGCATGTGCCACCACACTCAGCGCTATATATAGAGAGAGAGGCATATATATAGAGGCATGTGTGTGTGCGTGTGTGTGTGTGTGTGTGTATATATATATATATATGTATTTTGTGTGTGTGTGGAGACAGAGTCTCACTATGTTGCCCAGGCTGGTCTTGAGCTTGTGACCTCAAGAGAACTTCCCACCTCAGCCTCTTAGAGTGCTGGGATTACAGGCATGAGCCACCGTTCCTGGCCTTGATTCTGTAATATTTTTAACACTTATTTGATTTGCTCCCCCAAGCCCTGCACACATTTTACTATGAGCTTGTTTTTGTTTTTTTGTTTTGTTTTGTTTTGTTTTTGAGACAGAGTCTCACTCTTATTGCCCGGGCTTGAGTGCAGTGGAGTGATCTTGGCTCACTGTAACATCTGCCTCCTGGGTTCAAGCAATTCTCCTGCCTCAGCCTCCTAAGCAGCTGGGATTACAAGCACGTTCCACCATGCCCACCTAATTTTTGTGCTTTTAGTAGAGATGGGTTTTTGCCATGTTGGCCAGGCTGGTCTTGAACTCCTGACCTCAGGTAATCCGCCCACCTCGGCCTCCCAAAGTGCTGAGATTACAGGCATGAGCCACCATGCCCAGCCTGTGAGCTTGTCTTTGGTTTTGAGCTTCTGGAGTCTGGACAGGTGGCCGTCGTGAGGCTTAGAGTCATGTCCTCACTGCCCAGACCAGCAACTTCAAAGCAGAGTCACGCCCAAGAGTCACCTCTTCTTGGTCATCCTGGGAGTGATCAGATCCTCTAGGCATCTTCTTTAAATCCTGTACTCTGTCCTGAGTTGTATACCTAGAGCGTAATTTCAGGACTCAGAATGACCCAGCCCTCGTAGCTGTCCTAGGTACCATGTGAGTACTCAGAACCCAGGACTGCTACGGAAGACATTAGGGAATATACCTGTGTTAGTTTCTAAATTATTTTAAGTAATTTAAAATCTTAAAATTATGTTATATTACAATAAGTAATAGATGATTATGAGATAACTGAGTCATTTCTAAATAAGTTAAAATTCTGAAAGATTATTAAACATAAGTTTAATTTTATATATGTTGGCATCTTATTTTTGTGTGGCATAGAAAAGTTATATTCAGATTTGTTAATAAACAAAAAATTGAGGAAACATCTTTCTAAAAAATTGTGAAATGATTTTCATCTATAGATACTTACAGGCCAGGTGTGGTGGCTCATGCCTGTAATCCCAGCAGTTTGGGAAGCCAAGGCAGGTAAATCGCTTGAGCCCAGGATTTCTTTCTTTTTTTTTTTTTTTTGAGACAGGGCCTTGCTCTGTTGCCCAGGCTGGAGTGCAGTGGCATGATCTCGGTCACTGCAAGCTCTGCCTCCCGGGTTCACGCCATTCTCCTGCCTCAGCCTCCCGAGTAGCTGGGACTACAGGCGCCCGCCACCATGCCCGGCTTATATTTTTTGTATTTTTAGTAGAGATGGGGTTTCACTGTGTTAGCCAGGATGGTTTCTATCTCCTGACCTTGTGATCCACCTGTCTCGGCCTTCTAAAGTGCTGGGATTACATGCGTGAGCAACCGCACCCAGCCAAGAGCCCAGGATTTCAAGACCAGCCTGGGCATCATGGTAAAATCCCCTCTCCAAAAAACTTACAGAAAATTAGCCAGGACTGGTGCACATGCCTGTCCCAGCTACTCAGGAGGCTGAGGGTGGGGGATTGCTGGAGCCCAGGAGGTCAAGGCTGCAGCGAGCTGTGATGCACCCCTGCATTCTAGCCTGGGCAATAGAGTGAGACCCTGTCTCAAAAAATAACCAAAAACCTTAAGTGAAACAGTTCAAAATTACTTACTTCCTAGGTTTTCACAAGAAATTAGGGTTAACAATTCTGCATACGGAGTTTATAAAGAAAAGCAAGATATGTTTTTGGTGAGGAAAGTGGTAAAGGCATAAAAAGGTGTGTGGCCAGGCTGCAGTGGTTCACTCCTGTAATCCTAGCACTCTGGGAGGCTGAGGCAGGTGAATCACCTGAGGTAAGGAGACAAGCCTGGCCAACATGGTGAAATGCCATCTCTACTAAAAATACAAAAATTAGTCGGGTGTGGTGGTGTGGGTGTGTAATTCCGGCTACTCAGGAAGCTGAGGCAGAAGAATCTCTTGAACCTGGGAGGCAGAGGTTGCAGTGAGCCGAGATGGCGCCACTGCACTCCAGCCTGGGGAACAGTGAAATTCTGTCTGAAAAAAAATGTGTTTGAAAAAACTTTGTGAGGTTACTTAAAGGTTGTTTCAAATGGAAGGAATAAAAAAAGCATAGATAAAACTAAATATAGACAGTTGGAAAATAGAAGAAAAGTTTTGTCAGATTATAAAAGCTTTATGGAAATCTTGCGTGGTCAAAAGCTGACTGAGATTAAATGGATTTGTTTATAAGGTTTTACTAAAATTTACTTTAGTGTTTGTAATATATTAATACAAAAGTAAAATTGGTTTTCTTTTGCATAGGATTTTCATGTAGTATTAATAAGCGTTAGTAAAAGATTTTGTTCACCTTTTACATAAACCATAAAAGAGAGAGAGAGAAGAGAGAAGAGACCAATTCTGCCTCTTGCTGTCTTTAGTAGGTCTTTTGGTTATTTAAACTGAATCTCCCCTCTATCAAAGGATACAGGATTTTGCTTTTTAAAACCTTTCAATTATCACTTTAGCTAAATGAATGACTATTATTTTAAAGTGACCTGTGTTCCTATTTTGGTTAAGTGTTTTAAGCCTTTGATGTATTTGACAGGCTTTTCAGAATTCAATGTCAAGTTCAAAATTAAGTCTTTTTGACCTCAAACCAACTTTGGGATGTTACAGAGGGCCCTTGCAGCATCCAAAAGACAGATAATAAACAAGATTATTTTATATATTAAATTATATGGGAAGCATTGTCAAATAAGAAATGATGTTTAGCTTTCTTCGAGTTATATTTTTATGGATACATTATTTTGTATTCCAAAGTTGTATGAGATTCCTAAAAATCAGGTATGTATTGCTGTATGCTGTTGGTCATAATTACAGTTATGTTAAATTATCATAGGCTGGCCAGGGGCTCTTGCCTGTAAACCCAGAACTTTGGGAGGCAAAGGCAGGAGGATTGCTTAAGCCCAGGAGTTTGAGATCAGCCTAGACAACATGGTGAGACCCCCATCTCTCCAAAACAGTTTTTAAAAGTTAACCAGGCATGGTGTTGCACATCTGTGTTCCCCGCTACTGGGGAGGCTGAGGTGAGAGGATCACTTGAGTCCAGGAAGTTGAGAGGTTGAGGCTGCAGTGAACTGTGATTGTGCCACTGCACTTTAGCCTGGACAACAGGGGGAGACCCTGTATCAAAAGAAAAAAAACAAAAAACAAAAAAACAAAACGTCATAGGCCACAGAAATAAACGAACTTTCTTGTCAGTTATGACCATTTTAAGTCATTTCCACAGTCAGTTGCCTAATTTTGATGCATTTCTGCAAACTCTTTATAAGCAAGTAAAATCCTAGAGAATTGTGCCTTCAAGGAGATTCATGGAAAGGATGGAAAGAACTCTTGAATACATGTTTCTGATAGTTTTAGGATCATATCATTTGGACTGGGTAAGAATTCCTGGAACTCATGAAGAGACTGACTAATTTATAAAACTGTTAATCCAAGCAGGAAAAGAATTAATTGAATATCAAGGAAATACTCTGCCAGAGATTTTCATGCTAAATCAGTCAACACCGAAATCATTAAGATGTACAGTTTGAATGAACTCCATAATCCTAGTCAGATTTCCTTTGATGACCCATTTAATAAACAGTGCTAGGCACCTGAATTGGAGAAACAGAATTGATACTTAAATCCAATGTTAATCATAGATTCATGGAAAGCCTAAATGGCTGCTTGGGACTTCCTGAGCCCTTAAAGCTTCCGTTATTAAAGACTGCACTTTATGAGTTATCATTGAAGAGAGAAAATGATCCAAATTTAAAATACACATATTGGTGTGGTGAATGTTCTAAATTGCGAAAATGGTTCATGACCAACATTTGGTTTGTCATGCTCACAACCCTGGAAATACATTCAAAACTTCAGGTACATTTCTGCTACCTGATGGGCTCTTTGAATATATAGAGAGGGATTTCATTCAATTGCCGTTTTCAGTGCATGTTTTTTGGTTGTATAGAAGCTTTCCCATTCAAGGAGGCTGATGCTGTTATTACAGTAGATAAAACATTAGTAGGAAATGTGTTTTCCCCCATGGGGCATTCCTGGAGAAATCTCTAGCAATAAAGGTACTTGTTTGATTGGACAAGTTGTAAAACAGTTAAATAAGGTTTTTTTAGGTACCATAGCATTAGGCAAAGCTAACTGAATTGACTGAATTGTCATAGTCAAACATACTGCAGATCTGCTTCCAATGGAAGACAACGAAATAGTTACTGGAAAGCCTGTACCCCTAATATTAGAACCTCATGTATCTTCTGCTCCTAAACTCTAATATGACTAAATGCTGTGAGGCTTCAATGAATTAGGTTAATCTGTATTTTCACCAGGTAAAGGAAGCTTTTCCTGATCCACTAATTAAGGACAATCAAACCCTTCATGATCTAGAATCTGGAGACTGTGTCTTCTGGAAATAGTGTCAGAGAAAGATTGACCTTACTGCCGACATGAAGCAAAACTTTGAGACTTGGGTGAATTATGGGTCCATAATCTCACAACCCAGAGGGGCATCTCTAGACTCTTCGAACTGTATATCTATTAGAGACTTTAAGGTAAAGCTGACCAGAGATGTTTTTCTCCAGAAGCAGACAGCACCATAGTCATGGACAGCTTTCCCAAGATCACAGATCAAGACTTCTCTGCTGTCAGGAGGCTCATACCTTGTAATTTTTTCTTGCTTATGCTTCTATGAACAATAGAATTGGAAAAGGGGTGGTCCCATGTGCACTTATAGTGTATACTTTTATTGTGGAGGATTTTGCTGCCAACCATATACATGGGCAAACTTATGCCTTGATGGATGGAAGATAAAGGGCCAATATGGGTTAGAAATGTTAATGGTATCTTTGTTTCTCCATAATCATTCTGAAATAGAACACTGGTCCACTCTTGTTTACCTACATCATAGGTTGAAGAGAACATTGCCAGGAGGCCTTCATCCTTCCAGATGGGCATCATTTGTTGGGTCTTTTTCCATGGTATGGAGAAAATGAGGCAATGATTAGAAATTGGTCCCTCAGCCGGGCACGGTGGCTCATGCCTGTAATCCTATCACTTTGGCAGGCCGAGGTGGGTGGATCACCTGAGGTCAGGAGTTTGAGACCAGCCTGACCAATATGGTGAAACCCCATCTCTACTAAAAATATGAAAATTAGCTGGGCGTGGTGGTGCACACCTGTAATCCCAGCTACTCTGGAGGCTGAGACAGGAGAATCGCTTGAACCTGGGAGGTGGAGGTTGCAGTGAGCCGAGATCACCCCTCTGCATTCCAAGTTGGGCAACAGAGCAAGACTGTCAAAAAAAAAAAAAAAAAAAAAGAGAAAGAGATAGAAAAAAAGAAAAAGAGAGAAAGAAAGAAAAGAAAGAAAGAGAAAGAAAGACAGAGAGAAAGAGAGAAATTGATCCCTCATAATAGGCTCTATAGCAGATTCTACTGCAAACGCTATGGTTGCACAACAGGGACTTCTTTGAATTTGCTTGCTAAACTTGTGCTGGATAATAGAATTGCTCTAGGTTGCCTACTGGCTAAACAAGGAAGAATCTGTGTAGCTACTAACACGATTTGTTGCACATAGAGGAATACATCAGGTGTTAGAGAAATTCAGTTGTAGAAGATTAGTGAACAGACTGCTTGTTTGAAATGAATAGACCCTTTATCTGGCTCATGCCCTATTTGATTTTAGTTGGTTTGGTTCATGAGGACCCTGGCTAAGGAGCATATTGTAAACTCTTGTTATTATCTTCTTGATAGGCATAATAGTAATCTCCCTGGTATACTGTATTCTCTGAAAAGTTCTAAATGTTTGCATGTAGCCATCCATAAAATGTCAAATAGTCTCTCTTCTACTGGAATGACAGAAACTCTAAGAAATACATGATCATGAGGACACGTTGTGTGAGATAAGTACCTGAGAGTAGTGCTAAAGTCCTCAGTTTTGGTCACACTCTAACCTCAGTGAGAACCTGACTAAAAAGGGAGAATTATTCAACAAAATTATGTGAGGCCATTGTTTTGGACTGAGCTCATGCGTTAGACCCCAACAGGCCAGAACAAACCAAAATGGCGTCCCTCATGCTAAATGTAACATAATCAAATTGAAACTTAAGAGAAGCAGATAGATCCCAAAACTGACCAGTTTTTTTTTCTTCTGAAGACAACAGATTCCAATACAATAAGAAAGTCCCCTCTGCTCTAACCCTTACAAAAAAGTAACCTAAAGTTCTTGTTCCCACCTTATTAAACCTACAGTTCTGCTATTTCCCAGTGGGATTTGAGGATGGTGACAGAGTGACATCAATGCCTGAAGTTTTGGGCAATTTCTAAAAAATTAAGAGGCTTACGAAAAGGGGGGAATTGTTAAATTAAGTTTAGCCTAAAACTGTGTCTTTGCATAGTTTAAGTTCAGCCCCAGGATTTCTCCATATATACTGAACTGTAACCTAACCATATTCTGGATCATTTTGCTTTGTAGTAAAATGATGAAAGATAGATTATGGACTTAATTTTTTTTTTAATTAGAGAAGGGTTATGTGATATTAAACAGGAAATCATAGAAACTTTTAAGGTCTATGGCAGAAAGAATTTGGACTAGTATTGATTAGGGGAAGTATTACAATAATAATTTATATATATTTGCCTTCATATAGTTTTATTCCTATTTTTGAGAAGAAAATAATGTATATTTTCTCCTGTTTAATTGGGTTTTTTTGTTTGTTTTGTTTTTTGAGACAGAGTTTCACTCTTGTTGCCCAGGCTGGAGTCCAATGGTGCAATCTTGGTTCACTGCAACCTCCGCCTCCCAAGTTCAAGTGAGATTCTCCTGCCTCAGCCTCCAGAGTAGCTGGGATTACAGGCACCTACCACCACGCCTGGCTAATTTTGTGTTTTTAGTAGAGACAGGTTTTCACCATGATGGCCAGGCTGGTCTGAAATTCCTGACCTCAGGTCATCTACCTGCCTTGGCCTCCAAAAGTGCTGGGATTACAGGTGTGAGCCACTGTGCCCAGCCTCTCCTGTTTAATTGTATTCATTCTAATGTTTACTCACTTCTTTTATTTGTAAAATGGGGTTACTTGGAGTTCTTCAGCCTATCTTACCAGTTAGCCACTATTACTAACAATTTGGATGGAAAAAGAAAAATCATATCACCTCTCCCCTTCAGTGTATGTATGTGTTAACTAAGTAAATATAGTATTCTTTCCCATTTCTAATGAAAATTTTGTTTATGTACTGAAACACTGCAAACTTCTATAAATACTGTGATTTATTTGACCAACACAAAGGATCTTTTTAGAAACAGCAAACAGTTCTCAGATCTATAGGAATTATTCATTTAATGATAGTTTCTTCTTAAAAAAAAAAAAAAAAAAAAAAAAAGGTGTTTAGTTACCAAATCATAAACAACCTAAACAACCCCTTAAAAGATACTCAAATAATCTCATGGGTCAGGAGGGTGATGATGAGTATATTTGGTTAATAAAATGTAGCATAGAAAGCCTAAACCATAAATGGAAAATATAACAGGTTATACCAAAGAGAATACATTGAAATACATTAAGAAATCGGATTTAAACTATGATTGGATCCTTCTTTAGGTGGAAGTTATTTGAGAGGATAATTCCATGAAAATTAAAAAGTTGTGATTCTTTCATTGTAGGCTAGAAGTATGGATTTAGTCAACTGAGATTAAGTGTAGGGGACTCTACAAGAACCTATACAAGGATAAGAATATTGGAGGAAAAACAGTGGATGAGATACCAGATGTTATGGCATTCCATCTTTGTAAATACATGCAATAAAATCTGGTCTATCTGGCTTTCTTTCAACCTGAATGCCACTCACTGATATCACTGCATTTCTGCAGTACTGTAATTGAGGTTTATAATGATGACCCTGACATGACTTGTGAATCAGAGTAGAAGATTAAATTATGTTCTGCTTTTCCTTCATGTATTTAATTATATTTATATTAGTTGCAAACAGGCAATCTGATCTGTTTTAAAACCCTGCTAGATTAATCAGAGCCTCTTTATCAGGCACCCAACCATCCTTGATAGCAGAGTTTATAGTTCATGGGGGAAAACAAAAAAAAACAAATAAACCACATAGGAACTGATTTTAAAATGTGACATCTGTACTATCATAGCAAGAATAATTATTGCAAGATAATTTGGAATCATCCAGCCACATTTTAAATAACTATAACAAATGTGTTAGTTAATAATAAATGCTATGTAACTACTTCTTTTTAATAAGTATACTTCATATTCTGTAGTGAGAAAAAATTTACCTTAGACTGAATAAATAAATCTTCATCTCGGATCTGACAGAATGTGGTTAGTGTCAACAAGAGAACAGATATTAGGCATATTTTCAGTTGAGTTGATTCGTATGTAAAAGTTTGGTTTGAGGGTCCCATCAAGTTGCTTCTCATCTCACCTTTGGTTTACCCAGAGATGACTGTGGTGACAAAAAAGGTCCTCTAATAAACGTGAATAAGCATGTGTTGTAGGTCAGATTCTCTGCAAGAGGAGCCTGAGACAGGGATTCTTGTGCAAATGTCTTATTGAGAATGGTCTCTCAGGAGAGGGGAATGTGGAGGTAGCATGGAGAAAGAAGATGAAGCTAAAAAAAAAAGGCATGGCCCCAGCTGGAGACTGGCTTTGGTCTGATCCTGTGGGGAACCTGCTATAGTTTGGATGTTTGTCCTCCCAAACCTCAAGTTGAAATTTGATCCCCAATGTTGGAAGTAAGGCCTAATGGACAGTATTTGGGCCATGGGATAGATCTCTCATGAACAGATTACTGCCCTCCCTGGGTAGTGGGAAGGAGTGAATTCTTCCTCTGTTAGTACCTGAGAGAGCTGATCGTTAAAAAGAGCCTGATGCTCTCCACCGCTTTATCCCTTCCCCACTGCTGGCTTCCTCTCTCACATGTGATCTCTGTACACATGGGCTCCTCTTCACCTTTGGCCATGAGTGGAAGCAGCCTGAGGTCCTAACCAGCAGCAAATGCTGGTGCCATGCTTCTTGTACAGTTTGCAGAACCATGAGCCAAATAAACCTCTTTATAAATTGCCCCGCTTTGGGCATTCCTTTATAGCAACACAAAACATTCTTTGTAAGTTCTTTATAAATTAGCCATTCTTTATAAATTACGCAGCTTTGAGCATTCCTTTATAGCAACACAAAACAGACTAAGACAGAACCCTAGAGCAAGAGTGGCACCAAAGACTTGGTCCCCTTGAGGCAAGGAGCCTGGCCTTTTGTACCCCCACTGTCAGTAACTCACTGGCAGTGGGTCAGTGATATCCACCAGGGAAGGAACTTCTGTTCTCCCGGGCAAGGGTAACCTTCCAAGAGCAACTAACACAGCAGCTACGGATGTTCACCAACCCAAGAAGGGGATCTGGGCAGGGCACCACTTATTCACTACACATGGGAACACTCTCATATATGGGTTACAGCTGCAGCCAACCCCTAATAATCCTATAACAAGCAAAGCATACTATGGAAAGCACTGCAGTAGCCAAACAACATCCATGACCTTGTTTGTAAAGGAATATATATCCAAAGAATAACTAGAAAAAAAGAAAAGAAAAAGAACAACTAGAGATGCAAGGACACATCTCCTAATGGGCTTAGGAACCCTGTCTCCACTCACCCACCCTTTGTGCCAAGGAGTGGCAGCTGGTGGTGGCTTCTGGGACTGAGAAAAGGTGCCCAATAGGGGAAGAACTGAGGATGTTAGGAAACTTCAGGATAGGTCTGGACAGCCTGGGATAGGACAAGAGGAGCCTTGGGTTAAGGCTTATGTCTGAGGCCTACTTACCAATCTCCTTTCTTGTCTTCCATTAGCCCTACAAATATGCTTGCCTGCTTATCTTTCCTCTGCCAATACCTTTTGCTGCCCACTAGGATTGCTATCTTCCCTAGCCTCCTCTGCAGTCACCTCTGTCTCTCTTCAGACAGTTTTTCCACCCACTCTTCATGTAACAACATTCAACTTCAATTTCCTCGATATTTTCTAGTAGTTTGACAGTTAAATAATTTGGGGAGGGAGAACAGAGTAGACATCCTTTCAATGCTATTCCCCTTCTTAAATTAATTTTTAAAATTTATTTTATTTTTAAATTTTTATTTATTTTGAGACTGAGTTATGAGACTGGCTAATTTTTGTATTTTTGGTAGAGAAGGGGTTTTGTCATGTTGCTCAGTCTGGTCTTGAATTCCTGGCATCGAGCAATCCACTTGCCTTGGCCTCCCAAAGTGCTGGGATTACAGGCATGAGCTATCACGCCTGGCCCTCCTTCCTAAATTTAGCTTGATGAGCTATACCCAACAAGGATACTTCTGATGGTTTTTTGGGAAAAACAAAGACCATGTAGTTGATTCACCTGAATTTCACAGGAGTGCCTAGAGGCTGTCCTGGGAGGTGCTGGATGAAGGCTTCAGGTGCAGTGAGGAGTGGAGGAGGTGGACAGGAAGGGCCCCCCCTCAGGCCCTTCACCAGCCCTAGACCTGCCGAAGACACCATTTCAGACATGGACAACAGAATGGGTGGGTGTGGAGCAAGAGTGGCAAGATATTGGCTACTGTGGGCTCTGAAGGAACAGAGGAAAATCATATTTTTTTCCTTTGTTTTTTTTTTTTTTTTCCTCTGGGAAAGGAAAAGAAATTCCCTTTACTCCAAGGCTAGGGTAGAATTAAATGACTCTAAGTTAAACTACTGATATAGAAATGAGAAGTACTACCACTTTGGCTGGAATCAGAGCATCTGATACTATAATCGGCTAAGCAATGGACCTGGGGTGGCTCCCAGCAGCACAGTCTACATGGGCACCATGTGGCATGGTGGAAGGTGGGGGTAAGCTAGTGAAGACATTTACGGTGTCATCATCTCACCCCTACCACCTTCCAAGAGAAAGCTTTCCCTTTCTGTTGCTCTTCAGTCTCTGCAGAGAGCCCAGCCTTCCTGACCTGTATGGGGAGTGAGACAACTGATTTATAAAAAGAACTCTTAAGACCCTTTTCTGGAGAGACTGGAAAGATACCAAGACAGATCTTAGTTCAAACCTTGGCTCTGCTTCTTTCTACCCAAGTGATCACGAGCAAGTTGTTTAAGTTCCCTGGTCTTAATTTTCTGCCCACCTTTTTTTTTCATGAATAAAGAAAAGAGGTTTAATTGGCTTATCACAGTCCTGCAGGCTATACAGGAAATGTGGCCCCGGCATCTGCTTAGCGTCTCATGAGAGCCTCAGGAAGCTTCCAATCACATGGTAGGAGTGTAAGAAAGAGAGGGAGAGGGAGGGGGAGAGAGAATGGCCTTAACTTTCTTATCTGCAAAAACAGAAGGGGATGGCAGGAAGGGGAAGATAATATTAGTGGCACACACAGAGTTATTGTGAGGATCAACTAGAATGTGTGTAAAGTATAGTGCCGGGTACCTAAGTATTGTTATAACATCATAATCATAATAACTTATTATCTGCGGGCTCTTTGGTGAATATATACTTTTATCAAAGCAAATAGTTTTCTATTTCAGTATATTCTGTGCCAGGCACTGTTCTAAATGCTCACATATTAACTTTTTAAATCCTCATAATAACTCTTATGAATTAGGTACTATTATTATATCTGTGTTGTAGATTCAGAAGCCGAGGCACAGAGAAATTAAGTAATTTGCCCACAGTCTCATCCTTAGATAGTGGCAGGGCTAAGATTCAAACCCAGGAAGTCGTCTTAGATAGTGGCAGGGCTAAGATTCAAACCCAAGTGGCCTTCAATAGGTAAAGAGTGAGGCAAGAATCAAAGATAACTGATAGAATTGGCACCAGCTCAAGGTGAAAAGATCAGAGTGGAATTGCAAATTGAGAGTCTGGATTAGGCAGGTTCCTTTCACCTGGTGCCCAGAGTATGCTGAGGGTGAGGAGTGAGTGAGGATTGGGCGAGTCCCACAACATCAAAGCCTTACCATGGATTGTTTACCTCACAAAGTAAATTAGTCTATTTTATTTTAGAGTGAGTGGTAAGTTTCCAAGTCTTTTTCCAAGCAAATTGGGAAAATAACCCGTGAATGACTATGACTAAGGTAACTATGTGCATTTTACTCTTTTCTTTCTTTTACCAGGTAAGAGGCCATCCTAGGAAACAATCCTGTGAGTGATATTTCATGAATTATCTTCATGAACCGAAACAAGTCACTTTGCCTTCCTGCACCTTCTCTGAGATGGAAGAATGATCTGAAAATATGCCTCCCCAGTGAACCTCAGCCCTGGCTGGCAGATCTGGCTGGCTAATGGGAGTCCACTTGTCCTCTCCATGGCTCCTGTGCCTCCCCTTCAAGACTGTGTGTGTATTCCAAGAGGACTACCTTCCCAGGTGGGGGTGTATTGTTCTTATAGCAATGTAAAGGCTTACAGAATTTCCTTGAATGTTGCATCTACTTTTAGGGTTCTAAATCTATGAATCACAAATTAGAATTGGTGCCTTTGGAAGAGGAGATGGGACATGAAACCCACTCCAGCTTCTGATAATGCCCTAAAGAGCAGCTCAAAATACAGCTGAAAGAACCCAGAAAACAAAATAGGTAAGTCTTGAAGAGAGATTAACATTAGGAACATAATATTCACGGAATATAATTCTGTGGTCTGTTTTATACTTTATTCTATGCATCCAGTGAGCTCTATTAGTCACTAAAGCATTATAACAAATAAATTAACCAAACGTTGATACCCTAAGAAGAAATAGCCTCATGCCTCTTGTTGCACCTTGGCACCCCTTGGCTCTCAAAACTGGAAAGTCCACATACTTATAGTGGTTATGATAGTTTATCAAACTGAAAAAAAAAGCCTGAACAACACTCCAGTAATTCCAGACACAAGCAGATAATCTATTCAGTCCCATGTAGTTTCAGAGAGTAAATGAAGAAAAGGAATTCTTTTTCTTCTCCTCAGGGCAGAGATGGTTTTCAGTTCTTCTTTTTTTTTTTTTTTTTTTTTTTTTTTTTTTTTTTTTTTTTTTTTTTTTTTTTTTTTTTTTGTTTGTTTTTAATTTTAGCACTTGATATTCCCTTGGGAAGTGTTGGTTACAACAAAACACTATTTATTAGAATCCCAGTATCTGAAATTAATCAAAGATAGATTAGCATGCCAGTCTCCGCTTTCCTCTTTTGTAATAAAAGAGCAATAGTCATTTTACTTTTGCTAAATGTCATTTACATTTAGTCATTTACTAAAAATTGTAAAAAAATTCTTAATATAAGCATAAAGTTACATAAGCCGAAGAGAAGATGTACTGGAAGGTAAATAGGCATGGCAGAGGTTTGAAAGGCTGTTAGGCACTGGATTATAATCCTTCTCGGGTATGGACATCTGGGTGTTATTTTCTCTCTCATAGCCAGTTCAGTACTCACTGTGCACGAGAAGTACTTGAGTGAGTCTTTGTTAGATAAATGAAAAGCAAATTAATCCACTTTTCAGAGCTCTCTTCAGAGACCTGAGCCTGAACAAGACAATTCTCTAAAGGACAGAATATTTGGGAATGAAAAATAGGACATTATAAGATGACATTTGTTACTTTTTAAATCCCGTTTTCATCCTGGCTACGCTAACTCTACCCTCAAGGGCAGGAAAACAGAGGACCAGAGATGGCTCCAGGCAAGTCGTGAGTTGTGTGTCATCAGCATCTGTCTATAGTGGTGATGCTGGTGCTGACATGCAGTGGTTTATTTAATCTGTTTGGGCCCCAGCATCTGCGTGTGTAAAAGAGAATGATGATAATGAGTATTTTCCAAAATATGTGGTTGAAGGATTAACTGTATTTGAGATAGAGTAGGCCTCAGTTCGTGTCAGCTATTAGCCTTAGTCTATCTACAGGAACCAGAAGTTTCAGGTTGGGAGAAGCCTGGTCTTTTAGTGAGATGCTTTCTTGTGGGACAAGGAGTTGGTGTGAGGCCAGAAACCCAGCCTCTCAGGAGCAGAAAAAGAGGGGACTGGATGTTCTGCTGGTGATTCTGAGATGAGTGTTAACATCAGATGTGGCTGTTAGTCTCCAGATGGGCAAATTGAAATGTTTCCTTCATGCACTTCTTTGTTTTTGGTTTTGGTTTTGGTTCCTTCTGCTAATAAATATTCTTACTCAGAGGTTATTACTGCAAATAATAAAGAAAAATACTGGTAAACCAGGCCTCTGATGTGTTATTGTTTAAAAAAATCAATGTTTTATTCACAGTGTGAGTAGAGACATGGCTTGATTGTTCTGAAAGAATTCTGTGTGGCAGGACAGGGGCTGAGCAAAAGAGTAATGTTCAAAGGATTTATTGGTGTTGACTGTGAGTGTCTGTTTGTGTCTGTCTGTAAAGTTGGCTTGGTAGTCAGAACGTATGGGAAAACCTTCCAAGGGTCATATGGCAGCTTTTCAAAAATTCAGTAGAGCTGGGTACACAATTTCCCTGGACTCACCCCCATCTAAGCAGCCTCTAGCAGAGGGACCAGAGCAGGTGTAAGATACCTGTTCAGGACAGATTTGTATGGACCTGAAGCAGGATACTGCATCCCAAGCAACCACAGACTGCCAGGAAAGTTCCCTGTCATGGCACAACTTAAGCTGAAAAATCAGCATTACACCCTTCCATTGAGCTGGAAGGGGTCCTAGAGCTGCTACCATCCAAGCCCTTCATTCTCTAGTTGAGGAATCAAATCTACACATCTCTAATGACCTGCCTAAGATAATGCAGCTAATTAAGGTCAGAGTTAAGATTTGAGACAGAATACAGAATTTTTTTTTAAAAGTCTTCTGTACTGACATTTGTTTTCATTAAACTTGATACCACTTCTATCCTTTGTTTGTCAACTTTTATCTCTGAGAAATTAATGTTGCAATAAGGTGGAATCAAAGAAGTTGGTGAGAGAAATTGTGCTGACATGTTTGGGGTTGTCTTTGTATTCTCTAAAACCACAGAAAACATTTGATTAAATAGTTTGCAGTCAATGTGACAATTTATGTTTATTTTCAAAGGGGACTGTCCTTTTCAGAAGTTAAAGAAATCTTTGTTTCATGTGTGGGCTTTACAGTCTGGGCTCTTGATACCCATGGTGATGGGTTATTGTTGCTTGTGCCACTGTTAAACCAAGTACTGCTTTGAAAACAATTCAAGGCCATTTTAGAGGAACCCAAATGTCAAGTCTGTCTGATTATAGTACATGCAATTGTCAAGCTAGAAAAACCAGCATCCGTTGGTGAGCTTTGCTGTCCATGAGCTGTGAGCAGTCAGTCAGGTTCCTAGGGAACAGCCCTCCACTGTATTTAAGACACAGGCCTCACCCCCAGATTGAGCTGCTCCAAATTGCCATTTTACTCAAGATCAAGCATATCAGAAGGCACGTTGTAAGCAGTAGGGGAACTATTAAGTTGAACTGAAGTAGAACAACTAGAAAGAAGAAAATACATGTGTACTTGAAAGATGCAGGGAGGCTGGGCATATTCACCAGGATCCTCCTGTGCAGAGGTAGTATCTTTTTGTTTGCCCTGGTCTAGTTTAAGAATCCTCTGCCAAGAAGGTTCTTTTAGTTTGCATTTTAAGATGTTATCCTTGTCATAATTTTAAACCATGAAATTTCCTTGTGCCAATTAAAGAAAAATGAAATAGAGGTCAGCCTCTCCCTGAACTCCTCTCAGCGCGTGAACATTCTTTCTCTACACATGGTCATTTGCACACTGCCTCCCCAGCCCGAGACCCATACTGCAGCCACTAATTGAATTCCTAATGGTTGGGCCAGGGAAAACTCAGTTCCAAATTGCTCTCCTCCTTTCCCCTAAGAGATCACGCGTGTGTCAGTCTTTGTCCCTTGACCTAACCCTCAACCTCGTCCTTCCTCTGCCATCGCTTTCTGTACATGCACATGTAGACATAGAGACTTGCACTTGGAAGCCTTTTCCTCCTTTCTGCTGCCTCCCAGCTCTTTCCTGTTTCCTTATAGAATCCTCTCCTCCTACACCTCCATTCATTATTTTCTCCCTCCCATTTTGTTCCCCAAATCTACCTGTAACACAAAGCTGATAAGCATATGAATTTTGCTTGTGATAAACCTTGAAGGAGGAAATAGGAAAGTCATGCATTTTGGTGTATGTTCAAATAAAGAACCACTGCCACAATGCTTTTGAGAATTCACTTTATATTGGAGCCTTCATTTCCTACTCCCTGCTCCCCACCATATGCTTCTCTAGTTGCACTTAATTTCCTTATTAAAAATGTACTGGCCGGGCACAGTGACTCATGCCTGTAATCCCAGCACTTTGGGAGGCCGAGGTGGGAAGATCACAAGGTCAAGAGATCAAGACCATCCTGGCCAACATGGTGAAACCCCGTCTCTACTAAAAATACAAAAATTAGCTGGGTGTGGTGACGCACACCTGTAGTCCCAGCTACTTGGGAGGCTGAGGCAGGAGAATCCCTTGAACCTAGAAGGCAGAGTTTCCAGTGAACTGAGATTGCACCACTGCACTCCAGTCTGGAGACAAAACGAGACTCTGTCTCAAAAAAAAAAAAAAAAAAAAAAAAA
>NW_016828382.1:1503637-1594111 GCF_001698545.2 Rhinopithecus bieti | reverse complement strand
CATTTGTAACTATTTTACTCTGGTTTTGATGATGAATTTCTCTAAACATTAAGGAATTTATAAGGCTAATTTAATCTTCCATTCAAACATAAAAATTTACCAAAGCCAGACATATTTCCTAAAGAGCTGTTATTTGAAAGGGGCAATTTGTTCTGGCCTTCGTTATGTCTATTAAACGAAAATGAGTAACAGAATACCCACCTCAGAAGCACATTTCTTGGATCTAGTGTCCTGTGATAATCTCATTTTAATTAGGACCAACTTCTGTTATGATGAACTGACCTCTCAAGAAACCAAACTCTTCACAGGTCACTTGGTAATAAAATAACGAAACATAAAGCAAAGTTAACATCATTAAAATTTTTAAAAAGAAGTGTAAATTGGAATAAGGGTAAAATCATACCTGCTCATGATTTGTTTCTTATTTCCATAATTTCCACCACAATTAGTGTCATATTTCTTACAAATTGCTGAATATTTTTGTTTGTACATTTGTTGGTGTGCTGTGTTTTTCCTCACAGAGCAAAATATCATCTAAAGTTTATGTTTTTTTGTAAAGTCGTTTAATCAAAATATGTATTATCAAAATAATATAAAGTATGAAAGTTAAAATACACAGTGCCAGGCCCATGGCTAAAAAACAAACATGTAGGCTCCAAATGAAGTCAAGATGAATTCATTTCTCACAGTCCTAAAGTTTAAGAGGTAGGGAGAGGGGTTACAGAAGAATCCGTAGCCTTGATCACCACATGAAAACTAAGTGAATATTACGATATTCTTAGTGGAATGCAGAATTCTGAATGAGTTCTGAGAAAATACATTTAAAAGGATAAGATGGGCTACAGGAAAATAATTCATTCTTGTTTAACATATTTGGAACTCATAGCAAACTCATTGTGCCTTTTTTTTTTTCAAATGTAATAATGGACTTTAATTCTCTCTTCCTGTACCAGAATGATTGGTAATTGTTAAGTAGATCTTCATTATTCATATGAAGCTTTCTGCTGTAGTCTTAAACTGACTCCTGTGAGACTTTGTGTCTCAGTAAACATTGGATCCCCTCTTTTACCCACTCCTGGCTTCCCAACTAAGCTAAACAGAAGCACCATAACCAGGCATCAGAATGACAAGAGAGTGCATGGGTACCAGGCGAGGTGCAAGATGATATGGATTGTAGATCTGAAAAGAACCTTGATGAGTTTTCTAACCATTTCTGTCTTTTTGTGTTTAAATATATAAGCAACACATTATAGGCAATTGACTGCTGTGTGGCAGTCAGTCCATCTAGAGTCTTGTGCTGAAAAGTCCAGAAAATTGAGTTATAATGCTGGCTTCAGTATGACTTAACTCCTTGACATATCCCAGGCTAAATCTCAACGTCCTTATCTGAAAATGGGAATGCGGTATTCATACTTGTTTTTCCCCAAGTCCACTTTAGACAAATCAGTACCTGTAGGAAATAACACAAAACACAACTGTTTTAAAATAAAAAGAGGCTGGGTGTGATGGCTCATGCCTGTAATTCCAGCACGTTGGGAAGTCAAGGTGGGAAGATTGCTTCAAGCTAGGAGTTCAAGACCAGCCTGAGCAACATAGTGAGAACCTGCCTCTAAATAACTAGACAGATAGATAGATAGATGATAGATAGATAGATAGATAGATAGATAGATAGACCTAAAGAGAAAGCAAAATCCCAGCAGTGAGGGAGGAGTAAATGTCTGAGGAGCATGAGTGTTGTGGGGATCTATAGAACAGGGGTCTGCAAACCACCTGAGGGTCAAATCCAGCCTGCCGTATGTTTGCAAGAGCTAAGAATGATTTTTACATGTGTAAAGATTTTTTTTAAAATTCAAATAAGACTACATTGTGGTACATGAAAATTATATGAAATTCAAATATCAGGCCCGGCGCAGTGGCTCACACCTATAATCCCAGCACTTTGGGAGGCTGAAGCAGGTGGATCACTGGAGCCCAGGAGTTTGATACCAGCCTGGGCAACATAGCTAGACCCCGTCTCAATAAAAAAAATAAAAATAAAAAAAATTCAAATAGCAGTGTCATGACAGGGACCATAGGGCCTTCAGAGCCTAAAAAAGTTACTATTCTTCATAGATAAAGGTTGCCAGTCTTTTCTCTAGAATATTCAAGGTGGCAATGTCCAATTGGCAGTTAGAATTTAGATTCTGGAATTATTCACAAAAGCAATAGTTTAAAATGTGGGAGTTAACAAAGTCAAGGAAGAGATTAGAGAACAGAGGTCTGGAAAAATCACCTGGTGGGAGATGTCTTCTGAGAAGATGGGAGAGGAGAGAATAGATAAGGCACAGGAAGAGCATGATAGGCTCCCAAAAGCCAAACCAGGGGTGAGTTCCAGATGAACTGATACATAAAAGCAGACATTCAGAGAGATCAGGTAAATTGAATCCTTTTTCAGTTCACTGGATTTGGCAGTGGTTAGAGGTCATTGGTTGCCTCTGAGAATGTTTCCATTTCGGTGAAACAGTGGCTCATTCGCCAGTTTTCAAGAGGTTCGAGAGTGAACAGTTTTACCCTGGAAAGGAAACTGGGAAGATAATAGTCTGAAGGGATTACAAAACCAAGGGAAATTGACTTTTGTTTGCTTACTTATTTGTTGCCTTTCATAAGAGAGTACTGAGAGTGTTCATTGGCCTAGCAAAAGCATTCAAGAGATGGAGATGAAAAGAGGAGACAGAGCAGAGTAAAAGTGAGGGAAAGAAATGGAGAAAAGGTTGATGAGATGACCAGGTTGCAAGCAATGCCACTCCCTGTGAAGCGAAATGAAGGAAAATGGTGAAAATACAAAGAAAACTTGAGAGGGAATGCGAGAAAGGTGTAATGGCAGTAAGTGGCAAGGCCACCTGCATAGAATAAGAGAGCCGGGAGTATGATGAGGCATGCCATCCTGCAGGAAGGTGCAGAGGGCCCACTGGAGAGTATGAAGACTGATGAGAAGCATTTGAAACACGTTCGTAACCTTTCCCTGAAATCTGGATGCTTAGGTGTGGAGAAGGAAAAGAAAGTGGAGATGATTGGGGCTGTAATTAATGTGAAAGCATCAAGAAAAGTTAAAGGGTGGAATGAGGGTTCAAGAAGACAGTGTTGAAATAACTTGTCCCGTCAGGTGCAGTGGCTCATGCCAGTAACTCTAGCACTTTGGGAGGCCAAGGCAGGCAGATTACTTAGGGCCAAGAGTTCGAGACTTGTCTGGAAAATATGGCGAAAACCTCCCTCTGCAAAAAATACAAAAATTAGCTGGGTGTGGTGGTGCACACTTGTAATCCCAGCTACTTGGGAGACTGAGGCATGAGAATCACTTAAGCCTGGGAGATGGAGGTTGCAGGGAGCTGATAGCATACCATTGCACTCCAATCCAGCCTGGGCGACAGAGAGAAACCCTGTCTCAAAAGAAAAAAAAAAGGAAAGAAATAACTTGACTTGGAGTCCAGACTCCTTGGTGAAGCAAGGGAAACTAAAGGAATGTGATTAGCTAGGATTAGAAAAAAACAAAAATGAAGAGCCAGGCATGGTGGTGTGCACCTGTAGTCCTAGAGACCCAGGATGTGGGAGAATTGCTTGAGCCCAGGAGTTTGAGGCTGCTGTGAGCCATAATTGTGCCACTATATTCCAGTCCATGTGGCCAAAGTGCCACTTCTTTAAGGTGAAGGGATGTACAAAAGATAGAAATTAATGAAGATAAAATCAGAAAGGATCATCACGATCACCAAATTTAAAATCTTGGAGTATTGATCATAAGGTACAAGGCTGGCTATTCTGGTGGGTTCTCTGGATCTCAGAAGTAATTGGAAGATGCCACTCTGGGAATGTCTACTTGACCCTGGAAGGCTGTTGCTCCTCAGGAAGCTTCCAGGGATCCTCCCAAGGTCCTGCAGGTGGAAGACAAATAGAGAACAGACAGGTGATGTCTGCTGTTGTCAATGGCAATAAATCACAAAGGAAAGCCTTTGTCAGGAATCAAATTGAACCTAAGGGGTTTAGTTGAAACTGAGTACTTTGGAATGGAGCTGAACAATGACTCAACTCATTGACTTTGGCTCACTGGGTCCCTTTTCCCTTCCTCCCAGGGAAACTGAGATTGAATGAATAATAGCTGTGAAATACTCCCTTGAGAACAAGACTCCTACACACTAATAAAAACTAAATGCTTTTCATTACAATTTAAGTGAATGACTTGCTACCCTAAAAAATGCCTCATAGTGAATAGCATAAGAATGACACTTCCTCAAAATGTTACACATTAACATTTATAGCAGAATCATGAATGTCTACACATTTTATTGGTTGAAAATTAATTTGTGTAAACATTTGGGGAATGTTGCAGGGAAGTTAATAAATACATGAATTATTCAATTATTTGAAGTACCTAGGTATAAACGAACATTTACTACAGTATCATGTAAGAGTATATTCAGCACATTGAATAACTCCTGATATTTTAGAGTCATTTGAAATATAAAACATCTTTGTTCTCTCAGATCCTGTTTCACCTCTCCTCTTCCCCTTGCCTCAACCCTTCCAATCCCTACTGTCTTTAAATATTTATTTTAGAGATTTGGCAAAGATGGGAAGGCAAAAATTCACTTATTCCAGAAAGCAGCTAATTTCCTGGTCTTCATGACATAAGCATACTAGCTCTCCCACAGTGAAACAAATTGGATGACAATTTTAGGATAATTGGATTGCTTGATACTTTTCAAGTTGTTAGGGAATTAGTGCTGTGAAAACCAATTTTTTTCAGTGCTACCTATACTGTTCTGTGATAGGAGATTTTCTATTTACCCATTCAAAACAAAACACGGAGCAAAGATTTATAGATTTGTGAGTGATTTGTGTTATACAATGGCTGTGAAAATTAATACCTGGTAAACTAAATTAAAGTTGTGCAAATTTTCAATTAATCAGATATCATAATTAGGAAGTGACAAAAATCTGTACAAAAGAGATCTGTAGATCCTAATTTAAAATGATTTCAGGGCCAAATAGCAGCCCATTTTGTTTTTTTTGTTTGTTTGTTTTATGAGACAGGGTCTTGCTCTGTTACCCAGGCTGCAGTGCAATGGCATGATCATGGCTTACTGCAGGCACAACCTCCTGACTCAAGCAGTCCTCCCATCTCAGTCTCCCAAGCAGCTGAGAGACTACAGGCATGTACCACCAGGCCTGGCTTTTTTTTTTTTTTTTTTTTTTTTTTTTGGTATAGACAGAGTCTCACCCCTGTATTGCCCAGGCTCGTCTCAAACTCTTGAGCTCAAGAGACTCACTTGCCTTTGCATCCCAAAGTGTTAGAATTACAGATGTGAGGCCAGACATTGTGGCTCACACCTGTAATTCTAGCATTTGGGGAGGCGGAGGAGGGTGGATCACTTGAGGTCAGGAGTTTGAGACCAGCCTGGCCAACATGTCAAAACCTCATCTCTATTAAAAATACAAAAATTAGCCAGGTGTGGTGGCAGATGCCTGTACTACTGGGGAGGCTACTCGGGAGGCTGAGGCAGAAGAATCGCTTGAACCCTGGAGGCGAAGGTTGCAGTGAGCCAAGATCATGAGACTGCACTCCCTCCTGGGTGACAGAACAAGACTCCGTCTCAAAAAACAAACTAAAGGATTACAGATGTGAGTCCAGCCAGCAGCCAGTTTTGGATGCAGATGGGGATAGTAGGGTTTTGAGTTATGAAACAATTGATAATGTTACCAAACAAAATGGTTAGTAATCATAGAAGAGACTAACTCATAAAAAGAAAATTTAAGGGGCAGAGACAAGCCATTAATCTGAACAGAAATTGAATGATTTAGGTCTCTGGCTCTCACACTTGAACATGCATTAGAATCAGCTGGAGGGTTTTTTAAACCACAAATTGCTGGTTCCACTCCCAGAGTTTCTGATGCAGTAGATCTGGGGTGGAGCCTGAGAATTTCCATTTTTTTTTTTTTTTTAATATATGAGATGAGGTCTCACTATGTTGTCCAGGCTGATCTCAAACTCCTGAGCTGCAGTGATCCTCTCACCTCGGCCTCCCAAAGTTCTGAGATTACAGGGATGAGTTAGCAAGCCTGGCCAAGAATTTCCGTTTCTAAGTTCTCAGAAAATGCTAATGCTGCTGGTTCTGGGACCACACTTTTAAGAATCATCAAGTTAGGGCAATATCTAGAGACAGAAGCATTTAATAAGAAAGTGTTGAAGACAGTGAGGAGAGAGAGAAGAAAACTTATTGGAGAGAACTAAAGGGAAGAAGAAACTAGGATAATGGAGTGATCACTGAATTAAAATAATAGAAAAGGTAAATTTTAATTGAATGCCAAGCCTTGTGCTAGACACTTTATATATTCCCAACCTTGCCAGGTTGATAAAATAATGATAACCCCCAGAATAGAAACCAGAAGATGCACAAAAGCTTGACAAATATGAGTGGAAATGGTGGCTATTGTAAAATAACTTGCCGAGGTCAACATGATTAAAAAGGGGTCTTGAGTTCTAAGCCACTTAAGAGCAAGACAAGGAATAGGACAGATGGAGATCAAAACACCATACAGTACTTACTACTGATTAAGGCTGGGAGGGATAATAAGGCTTACGATTGCAACAACTGTGAGCTTCCTAATTCTGTGTCTCAGAAATAGTCAGACTTATCCATCAACCCCAGCCAGATGACACATGCTTCCTCCTATGGGGGCCTCCCCTTGTAAAACTTCGAGCATGGAAGAGAAGATGTGAACATCTGCTTTTTTTTTTTTTCCTTTTTCTTTTTCTTTTTTTGGTGACAGATTCTCCCTCTGTTACCCAGGCTGGAGTGCCGAGGCACAATTTCGGCTCACTGCAACCTCCACCTCCCGGGTTCAAGTGATTCTCCTGCCTCAGCCTCCTGAGTAGCTGGAACTACAGGCATGCGCCCCCCTTCCTGGGTAATTTTTTTTTTTTTTTTTTTTTTGAGACGGAGTCTCGCTCTGTCGCCCGGGCTGGAGTGCAGTGGCCGGATCTCAGCTCACTGCAAGTTCCGCCTCCCGGATTTACGCCATTCTCCTGCCTCAGCCTCCTGAGTAGCTGGGACTACAGGCGCCCGCCACCTCGCCTGGCTAGTTTTTTGTATTTTTTAGTAGAGACGGGGTTTCACCGTGTTCGCTAGGATGGTCTCGATCTCCTGACCTAGTGATCCGCCTGTCTCGGCCTCCCAAAGTGCTGGGATTACAGGCTTGAGCCACCGCGCCCGGCCACCTGGCTAATTTTTATGAGACAGAGTTCTGCCATGTTGGCCAGGCTTGTGTGGAACTCCTGACCTCAGCTGATCCGCCCACCTCAGCCTCCCAAAGTGCTGGGATTTCAGGTGTTAGCCACTGTGCCTGGCCGAACATCTGCTTTATTGTGGCCACTCATTCCTCAAGCAAGGAGAGTATGGCAAGGGCTGGGCTCTGCAAGCCTCGCTGACTCTTCTCAAATGTACCAACCAAATAATCGGCTCCTCATTTCCTGAGGCAGAGTGGTAAGGGAGTGAAGAAGCCAGGAATGTTACACTAACTGAGGTCTCCAAATAAAAACCTTACAGGTGGGAGAATAAGTGAAATGCAGTCTGCTTCACTCTAAAGCCTCCTTTCTTTCAATGATTCTGTTGCTCTAGAAGGAAAACACACCTGAGATTAAGGAGTGGGGAATGGTATTTATTTTATTTTCTTATCTGTTCCCCAGGCTAGAGTGCAGTGGTGCAATCTCAGCTTACTGCAACCTCCGCCTCCCACGTTCAAGTGATTCTCCTGCCTCAGCCTCCAAAGTAGCTGGGAATACAGGCGCCCACCACCACACTCAGGTAATTTTTTTTGTATTTTTAGTAGAGATGGGATTTCACCATGTTGGCCAGGCTGGTCTCGAACTCCTGACCTCAAGTAATCTGCCTGCCTCAGTCTCTCAAATTGCTGAGATTACAGGTGTGAGCTACCATGCCTGGCCTATTTTATGTTTTATTTTTTAAATTTCTTCTTTTGTTGTTTCTCTCTCTCTCTCTCTCTCTCTCTCTCTCTCTCTCTCTCTCTCTCTTTCTCTCTCTTTCTTTTTTCTTTTTGAGACAGGGTCTTACTCTGTTACCTAGGCTGTAGTGCACTGGCACGGTCTCGGCTCACTGCAGCCTTGACCTCCCAGGCTCAAGAGATCCTCCCACCTCAACCTTCCAAAATGTTGAGATTACAGGTGTGAACTGTGCCCAGCTGGGAATGGTATTTTAAAAAGTGAGAATTCTTTACCAGGAAGATGTCGATGAAAGAACTACATACTGTCTCAGTAGCATGGTAACTTGACTAGCTAGCTGGTGCTCAACAAGTGTTCATTGCTAGCAAGATGGAACATTGGAAATGGGTCTGGCTGGTGGCTGGGTCAGTGACCCAAGTAGAGGCTGAATGGTCTACATTTTTATAAATGGCTTCTCAGTATGCTTCCTCTTTTTTTTTTTTTTTTTTTTTGAGACAGAGTCTAGCTCTGTCGCCCAGGCTGGAGTGCAATGGTGTGATCTGGGCTCACTGCAACTTCCACCTCCCGGATTCAAGCGATTCTCCTGCCTGGGCTTCCCAAGTAGCTGTGATTACAGGCACGTCCCACCACGCCCGGCTAATTTTTGTATTTTTAGTAGAGATGGGGTTTCACCATGTTGGCCAGGCTGGTCTCAAACTCCTGACCTCAGGTGATCCCCAGCCTCGACCTCGTAAAGTGTTGGGATTACAGGCGTAAGCCACCGTGCCTGGCCTATGCTTCCTCTTTAATTGTGAATATTTTGTAGCCAGAGGCCATAATGACTAGTTTTTATTTTCTATATACTGATGTCTGTTAGTTTATTCCTTAGGAACATGGCTCAAATTGGCATTTGGACACATTCATGAAAGGAAAAAGGAAATGAAAGAGCAGAACCCTTCTGTTTAAACAGGATGTGTGGTCAGGCTAATATTTCCCCTGGTCCAGCCTGCTGTGAGTCCCAACGCATCCCATCATCAAAGGTTTGTGCTGCTGGCCCCATAGAAGTTGAGAGCCTCTGCAGTCTCCTGCAGGCCTGCCGTGACAGTGCCAGATTGTGCTCCAGGACTGCCACTTACAGTGGCATGCAGGGCAGGCTTACCTCATGGCGAGCTCTCGCCAGTTCATTTTTCAATCTACGTAGGCTCAACAGAGCACCTCTTTGGCACAGTGAAAATTACTTAAATTGGACTTTGTTAAAATGTCCCCGGAGGTATATTTTAAAGCTGATATTTAATTACATACCATTAACTACTGCTGCTTCTTGAGTGCTTTATATTTAGTTCTAAAGATTTTATCCCAAAAGATGAAGTTTTACATTTATAGTGGGCTTTGGTTGCTGTTATTATAGTTTAAGGAAAAATGTTTGAATTCTGATATTCTTTGCCAAGAACACAGAAGATGAACCGGAAGATGCCCAAGAGCTCAGTGAATAAGAGCGGATGAAGATGGGTATAGGAGAAAATAGCAAGAAAATGGTTGAATTAACTGAAGCACCAGAAGTCCTAGAACCTTCACACTTCTAAAAAAAAAGGTTACTCAAAGAGGCCGTCATGGTAGCTCATGCCTGTAATCCCAACACTTTGGGAGGCTTTGGCAGAAGGATTGCTTGAGTCCAGAATTTTGAGACCAGCCTGGGCAAGAGTAAGACCTCATAGCTACAAAAAACAAAATTATCTGGGCGTGATGGTGCATGCCTGTAGTCCTAGGTACTTAGGAGGCTGAGTTGGAAGGATTTCTTAGACCCAGGAGGTTGAGGCTGTGGTGAGCTGAGATCATGCCACTGCACTCCAGCCTGGGCAACAGAGCAAGGCCCTGTCTCCAAAAAAAAAAAAAAAAAAAAAAAACCCAAAATTCTAATTTTATTTAGCAAGCCAGAAAGGTTTATTTGAGTATATTATCTTACAGTTGACATGATCAGAAAATTTGAACTTCAACCCAAACCTGAACCTGAACCCAAAGCTGTAGTTTGATCAAAACTTTTAGATAAAAAGAGAAGAGAAACTATTTTAATGTCTCCTCTTGAAGTTGCAAAGACATGTATGAAATTCTTAGGACAGGCACAGTGGCTCATGCCTGTAATCCCAGCATTTTGGGAGGCCGAGGTGGGTGGATCGCTTGAGGTCAGGAGTTCAAGACCAGCCTGGCCAACATGGTGAAACCCCGTCTCTACTAAAAGTACAAAAAATTAGCCAGGTGTTGTGTTGTGCATCTGTAATCCTAGTTACTGGGAGCCTGAGGCAGGAGAATCACTTGAACCCAGGAGGCAGAGGTTGCAGTGAGCTGAGATCGTGCCACTGCATTCCAGCCTGGGTGAGAGAGTGAGGCTCTGTCTCAAATAAATATATAAATAAATTAATTAATTAATTCTCGACACTTGTAAACATTCAGAAATGTATGTTACCATAAATGTGTCTTCCTGATGTTTCCTAGGTATTAGTGGAATGCCTTCAAAATTTCCTTCTCCTAAATATTCATTACATTTATTGTTCAGTCTAGTTTATAAATTCTCATTTAAGAACAAAGATATGAAGAAAGTGAAGAGATCAAGCTTCTAGTCTATGTTCTGCCATAAACCAGTGGTATGATCTTGAGCAAGTTAAGTTTTAAAATATCTGTTGTGTAGCATTCAGAGATTTGTTATAAAAGTAAAATGACATAATGTACATAAAGCACTGAAAAAAAATTTAAAATGTTACTTGACTTTTAAGATGATTCATCATAATTTAAATGAATTAATAAACTGAAGATGTTTAGCTTAGTAAAATAAGGCAGAAGTGTAGTCGAAGGTGTCATCTGATATTTGAAGGGTTTTTCAATTGATCTGCAGGACAGACTTTAAAAGCTGGTGGAAATTACAATCCAGTAGTTTTCAGCATAACAAAAAAATCTGTCTTCAGTAGTGGAACAGATGGCCTTGTGACACAGTGATCCTACTGTCTGTCATGGTATACAAACCAAGTTCCTATACCGATTGTCAGAAATGCCTTTTATGATATCGACTGCAATCATTTAGTCATTTATTACTGGACCAGGAGATCTCTAATATCTTTTACAACTTTCAGAGTCTTTATCTGTATCCAACAAACCAATGAATGAATTTCATGCCAATTGATTCTATTGACTGACATGATATAATCAAGTGAAAAAATAGATTCACTTAGGTGTACCTTGGAGAGCATAACGTGTTTTCCACAGTAGTATTCCTAGAGCACAGGAAGGCTGGATGGTTAATGAACATTGTATAAACCCCAGACTTACCTTCATGGAGCTGTACATTAATATTATGTGCTTGGCCTTAGGCAATCATATTGACATTAGCAATAAAAATCAACTTAAGGATAATATATACTATGTTACATATACAGTATTCTTTTCTGTACATGAGAAATATCTTTTCAAATTTAAAATCAAGGAAAGCCCCTCCGTTTCTGAAGAACTAAAATATTTTCTGTTTCTTTTCTCCTTCTTCTTCTTCTTCTTTTTTTTTGAGACGAAGTTTCACTCTTGTCGTCCAGGCTGGAGTGCACTGGGGGGTGATTTCAGCTCACTTCAACCTTTTCCTCCCGGATTAAGCAATTCTCCCACCTCAGACTCCTGAATAGCTGGGATTACAGGCCCATGCCACCACGCCCAGCTAATTTTTGTATATTTAAAAGAAATAGGGTTTCATGATGTTGGCCAGTCTGGTCTTGAACTCCTGACCTCAGGTGATTCATCCACCTCGGCCTCCCAAAGTGCTAGGGTTACAGGTGTAAGCCATTGCACTCAACAACTAGAATATTTTCTTTTCTTGTCTTTTTTTTTTTTTTTTTGAAATGGAGTCTCCCTCTGTCACCCAGGCTGGAGTGCAACCACCGCCTCCCAGGTTGAAATGATTCTCCTGCCTCAGTCTCCTGAGTAGCTGGGATTACAGGCGCCTGCCACCGCGCCTCGTTAATTTTTGTATTCTTAGTAGAGACAGGGTTTCACCATGTTGGCCAGGCTTGTCTCGAACTCCTGACCTCAGGTGATCCTCTCGTCTCGGCATCCTAAAGTGCTGGGGTTACAGGCATGAGTCACTGTGCCTGGCCAACTTTCAATTCTATGACATTCTTTTGCTTTTTCAGAAAACTCTGGAAATCAGGCATCTTCCTCTTCACATACAAATCTGCCATGGACCTAACATGGAAGGTTTTTATATTCCATTTTGAATAACCTATATTCCCTCTGTCATAATCAACTTAAATCTTTTGAAAAGAGATTATCTTATAAACACATTTATAAATAATAAATAAATTCACTAATAAACTAATGAAAATAAATTCCCTGAACCTCTTCTTTTTAATTAAAGAGCTTTTCGGATATAACCGAAATGTAAAGTTTTGGGCTAAATATCATGTAATTGCTGACAACTTGTTACTTGATTTAAATTGTTCTGCCTCAAAATGTGTACACAGGTAATGGCACTATTGTTTTTTAATGTAGAAATTATTTAGATGGGCAATAAACTCAGCTTTTCTGCCATTTGAGTCTTTTTAAGAATAAAATATTTAATTTTATAGGTAATTGCCCATTTTTACCCTATCCCCATGAATTTTTTTAACCTTTATGATGTATTAACATTAGAGACTTTTTTAATTACATGAAGTATTTTAAGAAGTGTCAGTGCAGGATTTACAAAAGATTTTTTTGACACTGCTTAAAAGTATGGTGTTTTAAAGTATAACAAGTATAACTATGAAAAATAACAGTGTATTTTCCTATTGTTTTTTCTTCTTGCCTGTTTCCTGATCAGATTTGCTAATTGGTTTTGCTAATAATATTTTTAATTGCACCCACAGCTGCCAACTTCCTGGGACTATCAAGACTTTCTGTCTCCTATGTCTTACAAAGATTTTCTAAAAAGAATTCAGATGACTCTAATGGTGATTCATGAGCCAAACTTAGGCCGGGCACGGTAGCTCACGCCTGTAATCCCAGCACTTTGGGAGGCTGAGGTGCGTGGATCATGAAGTCAGGAGATTGAGACCATCCTGGCTAACACTGTGAAACCCCGTCTCTACCAAAAATACAAAAAATTAGCAGGGCGTGGTGGCAGGCACCTGTAGTCCCAGCTACCCAGGAGGCTGAGGCAGGAGAATGGCGTGAACCCAGGAGGCAGAGCTTGCAGTGAGCCGAGATTGTGCCACTGCACTCCAGCCTGGGCGACAGAGCAAGACTCAATCTCAAAAAAAAAAAAAAAAAAATGCCAAACTTAGGTTGGGTTAATATTCCTGCATCAGACTGGGGGAAAGAGGAGACTTTGAATCCTGTTAGTGATATTTAAAACACAAAGGCATAAGATTACATAATTAGTTCTGAGTTTATTTTGATAATTTTCTACTTGTAAACTTTAAAATTATGTTTCTAAAGAAAATTTCTCTTTGTAATTAATATTTGTGGAGATACTTTGAGGCTAGATAATCTTGTTTCTCATCAAACTTTTACTCTCCAGTTTTCATAATCACTGATGATTTTCTACCTCCATAATTCTTTTCTATATTTATTAGTTGGCATTCTACTTCAGGGAAGCACTTATCCTTCTCATCTATTTATTTATTTATATGACTATTGACTCGTGGATTCTTATTTTATTCAGTGCAGTAAGTTATCATCCATTACTATCATCATTTATTTTGATGCTCAACTTACCCTAGATTTGGCCAGTGGGAGCCTGTTACATATGGTTCTTTTGTGTCATTTTGACATATGCTGTCATGTTTTTTGGTCAATTCTTTCCTTTCTTGGGGAAAGAGGAAGCTCCAGGCTCATCCTATACTTTCCCTGGCCCAGTCCTGAAATCAGCCATCTCCCCCTGCAACTGTATTTCCATTTAATGGAGAATACTGCCAAGATCTGGGTGCTCAGTGTGCTCATTGCTACTGGCATATCATTGTGTCCAGGCACTTACAGGGAAAAATATAGAAAGAAGCCTCGTTTACGTATTGGAATACAATATCTTCAATTCTAGACCAACACTGCAAGCTACATTACAGTCCGGCAGCGTCCAATGGACACAAATATGAACTACATATGTAATTATAAGATTTCCAGTTGCCATGTTTAAAAAAAGAGTTGAAATCCTTTTAAAAAATATATTTAACCCAATATATCCAATTTTATCATTTTGACATATAATCAATATGAAAAAGTTAACAGAATATTTAGTACTTTTTGTACTAAGCCTTCCTAATCCAATGTGTATTTGACACTTAAAAGCATATCTTCAGGCCAGGCACAGTGGCTCACGCCTGTAATCCCAGCACTTTGGGAGGCCAAGGCAGGTGGGTCACTTGAGGCCCGGAGTTTGAGATCAGCCTGGCCAACATGGTGAGACCCTGTCTCTACTGAAAATACAAAAATTAGTTGGGCATGGTGGCACACACCTGTAATCCCAGCTACTTGGGAGGCTGAAGCACGAGAATCGCTTGAACCCAGGAGGTGGAGGTTGCAGTGAGCAGAGATTACTCCACTGTACTCAAGCCTGAGTGACAGAGCAACACTCTGTCTAAACAAACAAACAAAAAAAGCATAGAAGATCTTCAATTTGGTCTATCCACATTTTAAGTGTTCAACAGCCACGTGTGGCCAAAGGCTACCATATTGGACAGCATAGTTCTGTCTTTTTCCTTCTCATATTTGTTACTCTATTCTCCAACAGGAAGAAATCAGTACAGGAATACATGGGAGGTAACTTCATAAATGGCTAACTCATGCCTCTGAAAGAAAGCAAACTTACAAAAGTTTAATGCTTCAATGTTTTAGATCAAAACATACAGTGAAAGCCACAAATCTGGAGCATACATCTCAATGCATTTTAATCAATGCATACACCTATGTAACCCACATCTCTATCATTTTCATCACAAAATGATTGTTTTCATCACAGAAATTTCTCCTGTGCTCCTTCCTAGTCAGCTCCCTGCCCAAATCAGAGGCAATAATTTATCTGACCTTTTTCATCATGGAGTAGATTTTCCTCTTCTAGAATTATAAATTTTCACAAACGTGATCACAATATTCTTTTGGGTGTAAATCTGGCCTTTTGCCTGAGGATAATGTCTTGAAATTCATCCATATTGTTACATGTATTAAAGTGTATTCCTTTATATCACTAAAGAGTATTACATTGTATAAATATACACACTTTGTTTATGCATTTTCCTGTTAATAGACATTTAAGTTGTTTTCATTTTGGGCTCCTATGAATCAAGTGGCTAAGAATATCTTTGTTGTGGACTTTGTGTGGACATGTTTTCATTGGTCTTGGGTAAATATCTAGGAGTGAAATTACTAGGTCACAGGGTAGATGTAAAGATTTTCTTGTATGTTGGTTATATGTTATTAACTATTTTATGCTGAAACCAACAATAATACTTTTATCTATAGTTTGACTTTAAAAGCTAATTAGTGGCATTTATATTATTATGACAATTCTTTGAGCTGGGTCAAGTAGCACACTAGGATAACATTTTCTTTTTCCATTTTACCCTTTCAATCGTTTTACCCTTTCCTCTCCTCTCTGCCCTCCTTCCCCTGAGATTGACTGTCTCCTACTCACTCTTCAGACCTCACCTAAGACTTGCTTCCTCCCAGAAGCCCACCCTGACCCCCTCAGTCTGGGCCATGTGGCCCTGTCATTCATTTCCTTCTTTTGTGATCTGTGTCACCCAGCACTGTGAACACTGGTGTGCACATCTGTCTTCTCCTTCCCATTGAGAGCACCTTGAGAACCGGAGTTGCTTTTTGTTTTTCTTTGCGTACCTGTTGCTTCAACATGTGTGTGTGTGTGTGTGTGTGTGTGTTTTGTTTTGTTTTGTTTTGTTTTTGAGACGGAGTTTCACTCTTGTTGCCCAGGCTGGAGTGCAATGGCATAATCTCAGCCCACTGCAACCTCTGCCTCCCAGATTCCAGCGATTCTCCTGCCTCAGCCTCGCGAGTAGCTGGGATTATAAGCATGCACCACCACGCCTGGCTAATTTTGTATTTTTAGTAGAGACAGGGTTTCTCCATGTTGGTCAGGCTGGTCTCGAACTCCCAACCTCAGGTGATTCGCCTGCCTTGGCCTCCCAAAGTGCTGGGATTACAGGCGTGAGCCACCGCACCTGGCATGCGTAAGCATGTTTGATGCAGTAGGCCCTTGGCAAATACTCGTCAAATATTCACATGAAAAGTGAAGTAACTTACTCAACGGCCATAATAAGTTACAGATAGAACAATAATTTGAATGAAGTTTTGTTTTTAAATTCGCTGTTTGCCTAAATATTTTGTTGTAAGCTTTCTGCTTAAGCTGAAAACAGAAGTCAAAGAGATTTTTCACATTTGGTTTGGATGAAGGGAGAAATTAGTAAATCCCTAGACAAACAGTTGGGGCCAGTGGTGGTGTCATTGGAGTCATTGGATCCCTGTGCAGGTGGACAGTAGAACCCGTGGGTCTCTCTTGAGAACCTCAGGAGATCCCACAGAGCCAGGGGAAGGTAAACCTTGCAAGCAGGACCCATGGGAATGGGGATCGCTGGGGACACTGGGTCCCTCCTGGGGCTGCAGCTCTGTCATCAGTCCCAGCAACAGATACCATACTATCTACATTTGAGGTCATTTGGCCAGATCTTTTAGTATCCATGGTGGTGGGTCGACCTATTTCCATGCCTGGGTTATAGTTAAGAAGAAAGAGCTGGCCAACCATGGTGGTATACTCCTGTAATCCCAGCAGTTTGGGAGGCCAAGCGGGGAGGATTGCTTGAGACGAGGTGCTCTAGACTAGCTGGGGCAACATAGTGAGACTTCATCACTACAAAAATAAAAATAAAAATTTGCCAGGCATTGTGGTGTATTCCTGTGGTCCCAGCTACTTAGGAGGCTGAGGTGGGAGGATTGTCTGAGCCTGAGAAACCAAGGCTGCAGTGAACTGTGATTGCACCACTGCACTCCAGCCTGGGCAACAGAGCAAGACCCTATCTCAACAACAAAAAAAAAAAGAAAGAAAGAAAAGAAAAAGAAAAGGAAAATAGAACTACAAGATGTATAATAATATTTATAGACATACATATGTGGACTATAATATTATTGTCAGCCAACTGTTAAACAAAGCAAGCTTTATTGTTTTTACTTCTCAGTCATTGTTCCAAGTGATATTTCAGGCATCATTTAAAAATCTGGGACACATATAGAATGGGCCAGCTCTTTCTTCTTAAGTATAACCCAGGCATGGAAATAGGTCGACCCACCACCATGGATACTAAAAGATCTGGCCAAATGACCTCAAATGTAGATAGTATAATATCTGTTCCTGGGACAGATGACAGTGCTGCAGCCCCAGGAGGGATCCACAAAACAACAAAAAAGCCGAAATGCTCAGCATGACATGAAAGCTCCTGATCAATTCACACTCATCATGCCATACCTCTAACTTTCATCTCGTGTAGCTTAGACGGCAGGAGGCTTGACTAAGGCATGATAGTGACAACATCACTAATAAATAAACTCACCATTCCTGGGATTAACCCAGGATGTATTTCTTTTTCCTCAGAGCAGCAGCAACACACAGACTGTGGACAGATGGCTAGCAATGCAAGCCTTTTATTTTTTTTTTTCATTTGATCTTTCTACGATGTTGATAAAAAACATCACAAGTTTTGATTATAGGACTGGATTTTATCCTTCTTAAGAGTTAGAATCTCAACCTCTGGCCTTATGCTTGTTTTCTTTTTCTCCTCTGCTTTGACTTTTTTCTTTCTAGTTCAGCCAAGTTTCCTAAGTCATGTTGATCATACAATGGAGTCTGATTTTATCTCAAAAATAAATTTTATCTTTATGAAACATTTTAAATAAGATGTCCAGGAGTTTTTAACAAAATGTAATCAATATTCTTTCAGTTAGTGAGGCCAGATAGCTTCATAGCATTAATCCAAAAAAGGAAATGATATGCTTAAATTACTTTTAAAATTATTTTAATATCCTATAAGGACAAATAATTTAAAACTGTAATAAAATTGATTAGTCACTTTTTACAGCATTACAAGCTAATTTACTGATTTAAAAAATGTATTACCAACCAGATAGGGCAACGTGACAAAACCCTGTCTCTACTAAAAATACAAAATTAGGCCGGGCACGGTGGCTCACGCCTGTAATCCTAGCACTTTGGGAGGCCAAGATGGGTGGATCACTTGAGGTCAGGAGTTTGAGACAAGCCTGGCCAACATGGTGAAACCCCATCTCTACTAAAAATACAAAAATTAGCCGGGCATGGTAGCAGGTGCACACAATCCCAGCTACTCTGGAGGCTGAAGCAGGAGAATCACTTGAACCTAGGGGCAGATGTTGCAGTGATCGTGCCATGGCACTCTAGCCCTCCAGCCTGGGTGACAGAGCAAGACTCTGTCTCAAAATGAAACAAACAAACAAAAAAAAAAAAATCACTTGATCCCTACACTGAGAAGGTAATGGAAAAAACTGAAAGATAATTTTGAAAGACATGTTGGATTATGTCAACTAGAGTCTTACTAACAACTGAAAGTCCTTTACATTGGGATCCGACCAACACTGTTGATTGTTGAGTTTAAGTAAAACATCTTCAGTTTCCTATTCCTCAGTTACAGAGCATTTCTGGAGAAATTCACGGTACTGTGTACTTAATCTATCTAATCTCTGCCAAACAATGCACTTTGAGAGTCTTTTAATTTGTCTGTATTTGATTTTCTATCAAATTTACTATAGTTTTTGTATCAGATAGGGTAGAAGATAGAGAGTAAGCACTTGCAGAAGAGTCCCGTGAGGACTGCCGAAGGGCAAGAAGGTGGGGAATGAAGCTGGAGGGCACATTTCAGGGATCAGATACTAATGAGGACCCATCATTTCAGCTAGAGAGCAATATCAAAGACACAACTTCACACTCAGTACGAGGTGAAGAATTCAGTAAATCAATAACAAAATTATCTGGAAAATCCTCAGATATTCAGAAATTAAACAACATTCTAAATATGGGTCAAAGAAGAAATCACAACAAAAATTAGAAATTATTTTGAACTAACTATACTATAGGGCAACAAAAACAGCATGGTACTGGTACAAAATCAGACACATAGACCAATGGAACAGAATACAGAGCCCAAAAATAAGGTCACACCCCTACCACCATCTGAACTTTGACAAAACTGACAAAAACAACAATGAGGAAAGGACTGCCTATTCAATAAGTGGTGCTGACATAACTGGCTAGCTATATGCGGAAGATTGAAACTGGACCTCTTCCTTACACCATATATAAAAATCAACTCAAGATGAATTAAAGACTTAAATGTAAAACCCCAAACTATAAAAACCCTGGAAGACAACTTAGGCGATACCATTCTGGACACAGGAACTGGCACAGATTTCATAATGAAGACACCAAAAGCATCTACAACAAACACAAAAATTGACAAATGGGATGTAATTTAAAAAGCTGCAAGACAGAAGAGCTGTGAGAGTAAACAGACAACCTACACAATGGAGAAAAATTTTGCAAATTCTACATCTGACAAAGGTCTAATCTCCAGCATCTATAAGGAACTTAACCAAATTTATAAGAAAAGGCTGGGTGTGGTGGCTCACTCCTATAATCCTATCACTTTGGGAGACCGAGGTGGGTGGATTGCCTGAATTCAGGAGTTTGGGACCAGCCTGGGCAACATGGTGAAACCTCATCTCTACTAAAATACAAAAAATTAGCTGGGCATGGTGGTGTGCACCTATAGTCCCAGCTACTCAGGAGGCTGAGGCAGGAGAATCGCTTGAACCTGGGAGGTGGAGGTTGCAGTGAGCCAAGATCGTGCCATTACACTCCAGCCTGGGCGACAGAACAAGACTCTGTCTCCAAACAAAAAAAAAAAAATTGCAAGAAAAAACCAAATAAATTTATTAAGAAGTGGACAAAAGACACGAACAGACACTTTTCAAAATAAGACATACATGCAACTAACAAGCATATGAAACAAAGCTCAATATCACTGATCATTAGAGAAATGCAAATCAAAACCACACAAGATACCATCTCATACTAGTCAAAATGGCAATTATTAAAAAAT
Source organism: Rhinopithecus bieti (assembly GCF_001698545.2). Taxonomy (NCBI): domain Eukaryota; kingdom Metazoa; phylum Chordata; class Mammalia; order Primates; family Cercopithecidae; genus Rhinopithecus; species Rhinopithecus bieti. The sequence continues at coordinate 1,573,996 of NW_016828382.1, read as the reverse complement.
CAAAAAATAACGGATGGGGTTGGTGAGGTTATGGAGAAAAGGAAACACTTATACATTGTTGGTGGGAGAGTAAATTAGTTCAACCATTGTGGAAGGCAGTGTGGTGATTCCTCAAAGAGCTAAAAACTGAACTACCGTTCGACCCAGCAATCCCATTACTGGATATATGCCCAAAGGAATATAAATCTTATTATCATAAAGATACATGCACGTGCATATTCATTGCAGCACTATTCACAATAGCAAAGACATAGAATCAACCTAAATGCCCGTCAACGGAAGGCTGGGTAAAGAAAATGTGGTACATATACACCATGGAACACTCTGCAACCATAAAAAGAAAAGGCTAGATAAAGAAAATGTGGTACATATATACCATGGAATACTCTGCAACCATAAAAAAAAAAAAAAAAAAAAAAAAAAAAAGAGGGAGAGAGATACCCTTTGCAGGAACATCGATGGAGCTAAAGGCTATTATCCATAGCAAACTAATGCAGGAACAAAAAGCCAAATACTTCATGTTTTCATTTATAAGTGGGAGTTAAATGATGAGAACACATGGACCCAAAGAGGGTAACCACAGACACTGGGGGCTAACAGAGGGTGAAGGATGGGAGGAGGGTGAAAAGCAGAAAAAATAACTATTGGGTACTAGGCTTAGTACCTGGGTGACAAAATAATCTGTACATCAAACCCCTGTGACATGAGTTTACCTATATAAGAAACTTGCATATGTACTCTTCAACCTAAAATAAAAGTTAAAAAAAGGAAATATTTTAACTGAATAAAAATGAACATATAATATATAAGCGTGTGTGGAATGAAGCCAATGCAGTGAGAAATTTATAATACTAAAGGCCTACACTAGAAAATAAATATCTCAAATCAACTATCTTTAAAAACTAGAAAAAAAGGGACAAACTTAATGGAAAATTAGCAGTAGGAAGGAAAATGAAGATAAGAGCAAAAATCAATAGAGTCAACAAAAGAACAATGGAGAAAATCAATGAAACTAAAACTTGTTTTCAAAATATCAATAAAATTCATAAAACTTTAGCCAAATGAGACTCTGTCTCAAAAAACAAAACAACAAACTTTAGACAGAACAAACAGGGAAAAAAAGAAGACAGAAAATACTCATGACCAATATTATAAAGGAAAAAGGGAACCTCACTACAGATGCAACAAATTAAATTATGTTACTTAGGCATTCAACGAATGTATTCTTAATCTTGGCTTTCATCAGCATCAACATTTAAAGGATAATAAAAGTACATTATGAACAACTTATATGAAGCTAACAGATTTCTAAAGACATGCAAACTACTAAAGTTCACTCAACAAGAATAGAGTACATGAATTGCCCCATACCTATATAAGTAGTTAAATTTGTATTCATCTAACTGAGTCTACCTTAGACTTGTCTGATTCCAAAGCCACTACAATAAGGAGGTCATGACTGTCCACCAAAACTCTCTTATTGCCCTGCCTATGCCCCTTAAAATGCCTTCCTAAGCTCATCCATCCAGTTATCCCTCTTGACAGAATAGGATGAATTGTAGGAAACGTCACAAAGAAAATTTGACCTGGATACTGCAGGGTAAGGATGAGTGTACCATGGAGGAAAGGGAGGAAAAGGTTTTCTAGTCACAGTCCTGTGCCACAGCATCCCGGACAGATTTCCAAAATGGCTTCCATTCACTGGCAAGGTTACAGAGAAGACAATGGAAACTACAGCCTACAGTGTTTCATTTCTATACCTGGAAAGCTGATGGAAACCAAAATTAAGTAGGGACTTACTGGACCAAGTAACATAATTCATTGAGGGAAAGATTTCTTTCCTCTAATAGACAATAAGCATTTGGTCAGGGTAGACTCTTTGAGGAAGATTTTTTTAAAGTTACCAGTATCAGGGGATTAGAGAGCAAGTACTACCATGGATAAAAGAATAGATTGGGCTGGGCATGGAAGCTCATGCCTCCCAGCACTGTGGGAAGCTGAGGTCGGCAGATCATCTGAGGTCAGGAGTTCAAAACCATCCTGCCCAACATGGTAAACCCATCTCTACTAAAAATACAAAAACTAGCCAGGTGTAGTGGCACATGCCTGTAATTCCAGCTACTTAAGAGGCTGAGGCAGGAGAATTGCTTGAACCTGGGAGGCAGAGGTTTCAGTGAGCTGAGATCATGCCACTGCACTCTAGCCTGGATGATAGAGTGAGACTCCATCTCAAAAAAAAAAAGGAAAAGAAAAGAAAACAGGCAGACTAGTTTGGAGTTCTAAACAAAAGAAAATAGGTATTTTTTAAAATAATATAGAAGTGCCAATAATGGGATTACCTGGGATGAGTATTAGAATTGGGTCTACTTAAAGTTTTTATAAAGGAGTGAAAACCTCAAATTCACAAATAATGTGATTTTTTTTCATGTGAAAAGACAACAGTTGCATAGTGAAAATCTGAGGCAGTGTCTCAGAGACTGGACTAGAGGACAGGAAAGTGGTCAATGGACTTCTTTTGACAAACATTGATTATCGTGCATTTAGGTAAAAATAATTCAAGCGACATCTATAAAACAATGAATTCAACATTCAGTCGCACTTCTGAAAAGGAATCTAGGAGTTATTGTAGAGTATTCCTATGTTTTTAAAAGGAAAATGAACCGAATAAGAAAGGAGAAAAAAAGGAGAAAAAGAATATGGTGTGGTGTGTGTCTACAAAAAATTTTAATGTCCTTAGAAATTTTCCTCAAGTTGCAACCAATGTCGGCAGCCATCATAAGTTGCCTAGGAAGCCATTGTATTACATTTTACTCACAATTCCATTAAATTACAGAAGTAAGGAGTTATTTTAAGAAACTCAGCAAAGAGTGTCTTTGAGTAGATGGCAATGATGAGGCACAGGTTGTAATTTGTAATTACATCTGTGGGTATAGTCACATATTTACTTCTTCTTGATTTCAGTCAGCAGAAGTAATTATGTGTTCCAGATTGGAGTGCATTCAAAGTTCTGTTTAAAAACTTCATGCAGATTTCCCACTTGGCTTGAAGAAAAATCTGTTCCTAATGTTATGGTCCCCTCCGGCATGCCATAGATGGACACCCTAGAGATCAGAAAAGCTAATAAAAGAATCGCTTCTCACAAATCAAAATGGAGTAAATGTGAGATCCACATAGCAGTAACCAAATATACACTTCCCCAAATCATAGAACATTTAAGCTCTGAACATACCCTATTAACAAAGTCAGGTTTGATCCTCCCTGTGGGACCCTGAAATGCAAAGCTTAAAAAATGAAAATGGGCCGGGCGCGGTGGCTCAAGCCTGTAATCCCAGCACTTTGGGAGGCCCAGACGGGCGGATCACGAGGTCAGGAGATCGAGACCATCCTGGCTAACACAGTGAAACCCCGTGTCTACTAAAAAATACAAAAAAAACTAGCCGGGCGAGGTGGCGGGCGCCTGTAGTCCCAGCTACTCGGGAGGCTGAGGCAGGAGAATGGCGTAAACCCGGGAGGCGGAGCTTGCAGTGAGCTGAGATCTGGCCACTGCACTCCAGCCTGGGCGACAGAGCGAGACTCCGTCTCAAAAAAAGAAAGAAAGAAAGAAAGAAAATGGCTTTACAGAGTGGATATGATAACCATAGGCTTTTCTTTGGTATATGCCTCGTATACCTTGACACACATTTAGGAATGCATAACGATCCTTTCTAGATTGTCTTTGAGCTCTTTTTTTCAGCTGCCTGTGCATTTATGAGGTTGTGAAAAGCCATGATTGAAGACTGCTGTCATGACTGCCTCCTCATATAGGTCCACGCTTAGGTCAAACAGTAAAAATAATAAGTGTCCATGAGATACAGGGTGGGGCACAAGGAGGTTGAATCATGAAATCAATTATAGCTGATAAAATTCTGTTCTCCTACTCAGATTTCTAAGGGGATCACTATTCAGTTGCCTTATCCCTTACTCCAAATTCCTTCACCTTCATGCACTGAAGAAGAGGTCTGTGTGCCTCTTGGTTAAGGAAAGATCTTGAGGAAAGAGTCTGAGTGCTTTCTCACAGGAAACAAAAACTGAATTTATTAAGTATAAGAGCAAAAAAGTTCCATAGGGACACACTAAATGCTTTCCAGCCTAATGAGTTAAGTTAGGTAGTCTCTGAGGAATCTCAGACTTGGTTCTTCACACACAGCCATAAAAAAAGCTTTGAGGCTGAGTGCAGTGGTTCACGCCTATAATCCCAGCACACTGGGAGGCTGAGGCAAGAGGATTGCTTGAGCCCAGGTGTTTGAGAGCATCCTGGGCAACATAGGGAGACCCTGTCTCTACAAAAACATTAAAATATTAGCCAAGTATAGTAGCATGTGCCTGTGGTCCCAGCTACTACATGCAGGTGGGAGGATCAGTTGAGCCCCAGGAGGTTGAGGCTGCAGTGAGCCATAATTGCACCATTGCACTACAGCCTGAGTGACAGAGAGAGACCCTCTTTCTAAAAGAAAAAAAAAAAAAAAAAAATTGATACTGGGTGAGTGACCTTGTTCTGGGCAGAGAGAAGATAACCTATCTATGTGAAGTAAGTGGTCCACACTTAACTTCATTCCTTACCTACCTTGCCTACCTAACCACTGGGATGAGAGCTCACCAGGGAGTATCACGCTGGTTACTGTTGGGGATAAGCATCTTTGAATAGGAAAAATGTACCCAGAGGTTGGAGTGAGAACTGCGTGTTATTTTGTGGCCCAAGGTGTGTGACCTGAAGTTCTCTTAGCCAATCTGTCTCTTCATTTGGAAATAGTAGTAGTAATAACAACAACAAGCCTTCTTATCTGGTAGTTTTCTATCATAAGGACAAAAAGGGTTGTGTTTGAAAATATTTTGTAGTCTGTAAAGCACCCTACTAATGTTCATTATTATTATTGTTCCTTGTATTGGATAACAATGCTCTTGCCATTGTTATTCCCCAAGCTAGTTTTTCAACTGCCCTACGGAGGGATTCTGAATTGTTTGAAATGGACAATGACTGGCGTTTATCCCCACTCTGCTTTCTATGAATATGTAGTCCAGAAATACACAATGCAAAACTCTTGGTTGGTGTTTCAAGACCTAGAGTTGGGTTCCTCTTTTGCATCTTGCAGACCAATGTAAGCTCAGATTCCCCTTGGACTCACCACAGTCCTACTTTAAATTGCACCACTTAAGATATATACAAGCAATTAAGTATTTGAGTATTTATTTGTCTGGTTTCTGCTTGATCTTTAGAACTTCACAAAACATTACAAATTTTTATATGACTTTGGGCAAGTCACTTAATCTTTTCAAGTTTCAGTTTCTTCATTTATAAAGTGAGGGAGGTTAAACTACATGCCTCATAAGGTCTTTTCAACTTTAAATTTTATGATGTTACTGTAGTGTCTTCCTAGGTGGTTAAAAAAAATCACCAATTAGAGATGCTATGTGTAAAGGGCTACAATATTTTTTAAGTGGATGAACATTTCTTGGAAATTATTAGCTCATGCTTATCCACCTACTTGTTGACTTCAGGGTGCTTTAAGCAAATTTAATATTTAAAAAAAAAGATTAAGCGGGGTGTGGTGGCTCATGCCTGTAATCCCAACACTTTGGGAGGCTGAGGCGGGTAGATCACTTGAGGTCAGGAGTTTGAGACCAGCCTGGACAACATGGTGAAACCTTGTCTCTACTACAAATACAAAACTTAGCTGGGCGTGGTGGCAGGTGCCTGTAATCCCAGCTACTTAGGAGCCTGGGGCAGGAGAATTGCCTGAATCCGGGAGGCAGAGGTTGCAGTGAGCTGAGATCGTGCCACTGCACTCCAGCCTGGGCGATACAGCAAGACTCTGTCTCAAAAATAAATAAATAAAATAAAAATAGAAAAGAGATTAAATTTTAACACTGGGCAGACATTATCATCTTTGTTCCAATCCTTTCATAAGTATAACATGCCAGAGTTACTACTCTGTAAATCAAAAAGGTTATTAACCCTGTCAATTCCAGGTACCAAATAAGCAGACTAATCTTTTGTCTCTGTAGTACAGCTTTAGGCAATGGCCACAGTTGTTCAGGCAAAGGCCAAGGTCCTGTCTTCTAATGTGTTCCTTTATTTTCTAGAGAGATGCCTTCTCAATATGAAAGATCAGAGCCAGAGGGGAGAATGCAGATCCCTGGATAGCCCAACAGAGCAGTGCTCTTCCTTTCCAGCTACTCTGTCCAGGGTCATTACAATCTCTGCTTCTCTATGACATCCTTGCACAAATATAGATGTATAGATAGCTTGACACATACACATACACATACACATACACATACACATGTACATTTATATACATAGATGTGTATAAATGTATGAATGTGTCTATCTAATTATTAACTAATATTATCTTTAACCTCAAGGAATTTACTCTCTTGAACAATTGAGAATTAAAATGTACAACTAATTTAAGTGCTCTGAGAACCTGGGTATTCCCAAATAACAGATACTCACATGGATTATCCAAATGTTTCATGATAGCTATCATTACTGAGTGTATACCATGCACCAAAACCAATCTCAACGCTTTACACATATTGACTCAGTTAATCCTCCCAATAAACTTATGAGGTAGGTCCTATTATTATGCTCAATTTATAGAGGAGGACACTAAATCACACAGTGATTAAGGGATTTGCTCAAGATCATATAACCAATAAGTGTCAGAGTTAGGTTTCACACAGGCAGCCAGCTCCAGAGCCCAGTGACCTAACCCATCCACTGGGCTACCTCTATGCAGGTTTCCCACACACCTGTCCCCTCCAGGTCTTCCTGAACAGCTCAGCACATGATGAGTGGACTGTCATGAGCTTCACCAGCACCTACCAGACGCTACCTGTTATTGTCTAAGGCCACTGTTGTAGGCTGTTTCCTTGACATAGCCTCTGAGGTGGAGATTTGCATACAGGAGATTAACCAGGGAGAAACCTCAAGAACATCTATTAAGGAGTGGAGGATTCAGGAAGGGCCAGCATCTGTTCAGAGGAGAGGCCTGAACCATGATTCTGTTGCAATGGAGGCCTTAGCAGATCCCTTGGGGAGCTCTAGATCTGGAATGGCCCATCCTGAATTGAGGCAAGGATGCAGAGTGTTTGTACCCTCATCTCAAGGAGTCACTGGATGCTGGCTGCCCTAGGAGAGCAAGGCAGCTGCCTTTAACTGAGGGCAATTCCTGAGGAAGGAGTCAGTGGTGAGTCATCAAGAGGCAACTCTCCCAGCAGTGAAGGGAATAAGAACTTCAGTCCTAGCCTGGGCAACATAGCAAGGTCCCCATCTCTACAAAAAGAAAAATAAAAAATTAGGTGGGCATTATGGTGTGTGCCTGTGGTCCCAGCTACTCAGGAGGCTGAGGTGAGAGGATCCCTTGAGCCCGGGAGTTCGAGGTTGCAGTGATCTACGGTTGCACCACTGTACTCCAGCCTGGGTGACAGAGTGGGATTCTGTCTATAAATAAATAAATAAAATTTAAAAAGAACCTTAGCCATAAAGAGGGCATCTGGGCAGTGCACCATGTATCTACTGTAGACCTGCAAAGTCAGGGTGAAATGAGAGGCATGGAAGAGAGTATTTTCAGAAAGGAGTCCCTACTCTGTTTCTCTGCAATATTTCTCCACCTTGGAAGGAATGGAAGGAACTGCTCACCTATTGCCTCCCCTTCCACATCCCACTTCTTTTCATTCTACGGCTGGATTACCAAGGCTCTTGCAAAACTTTGCACAGGTAGCTCAGCTGGGTGGATTCAGATTGGTCAGTCCCTCAGTGAGGATATGACTGATGAGCCATTTGTCTCTCTCCCTCCTTTGAAGAACATTTTTTTTTCTCATTCTCTCAGATGTTACTATGTCCCTTGGAATGGAAGCTGACTCTTGATATAAAAGCCATAACTCAGGGAAGCTCTATATTATAGCTGAAATGGTGAAATGAGAAAGCAATAAAACATGTTTCTATAGGCCTCCTCTTACTCAACAGCATAGACTTATTGCATCATTCTCTCTGTCTGCCTGTCTCTCCCTCTTCCTCTCTCTCCTCCACCCCCTTGCCATGTTTGCATGTGTGTGTGTTTTGGGAGAAACATGAAGATGTGTTATATTTACAGCAACACTGATCATGTATTAAAAGTCTCCTACACACCAGACACTTTATGCATATTATTGCTAAACATCCTGATAACCTGCATAGTAGCTATTATTCACCCTGTTTTATAGATGAAGAATTTGTCATTCAAAGAGTTTCATTGAATTGCTCGTGACCCACAGCCAGTAAATGATAGAATAAGAACATTTAAGCACTCTGTCCACATCCCAAATCCATATAGAGTTTGTGAAAATATTTCAAAAGGGGTTTGAAGCTCCTTGAGTTTCATTTGGGGAGTCTTGGGGCAGATGTTAGCCCTGAAAGTCAGGAAAATGAGTTTACACGTGGATAAGTAAGACTTTCCTCTGCTCTGTTCGCATTCTCCTGCAGTCCACCTTGTGTATCCTGTGTGGGATGGCAGGCACTCATTGTTTACACACCCACAGTAACCCACACGGTCTTTAACGAGAAAACTTTAATAACTGGTTTTTTGCCTTGCTAGGAACAGCCTCTAATCTTCCTGGTAGAAAGTGGTAAATTTTCCTCTCACAGCTGGTCTGGGCTTCAATTATATTACAATAGTTAACTTTTCATGTGTTTGAAGATCTGGAGTAAGAACATGCGATGTACAATTGCATAATGTCATGGTCCAAACTGAAATACATTTGCCTTTAAATGTTCTTTATAGGATTTTTCCACCACACCTAAAGTGAAAGCTGGTAAACTTAAAGCTGGTAATCCAAAGATTTAAGACCCTTTCATGCTGTTATTTTAATGGAGCCGTCTAAAGGGAATGCCATTACCTAAAGGATTGGTCCTCATGGTGAAAAGGTTTGGCTTTGATGCCTTCGCCTTAGAGAAGGACCCTAATCTTTGCCACCAGCTCCCAGGTTGGGAGTAAAAACAAAGCAGGAGCAAGGGCAGTAAGTCCTTATCTTGGAGCAAGAATGGATAAAAATGTGTACTCTCTTGCCGGGCGCGGTGGCTCACGTCTGTAATCCCAGCACTTTGGGAGGCCGAGGCGGGCGGATCACGAGATCAGGAGATTGAGACCATCCTGGCTAACACGGTGAAACCCCCTCTCTACTAAAAATACAAAAAAATTAGCCAGGCGTGGTGGTGGGCGCGTGTAGTCCCAGCTACTCGGAGGCTGAGGCAGGAGAATGGAGTGAACCCGGGAGGCGGAGCTTGCAGTGAGCCGAGATCGCACCACTGCACTCCAGCCTGGGCGACAGGCGGGGACTCCGTCTCAAAAAAAAAAAAAAAAAAAAATGTGTACTCTTCCATTTCGCAAGAGCCTCCCCAAAGAACTTACTTCCACAGGTTATGTAAGTTTGGTCTCTGACATGATTAGCATATAGTCTGTGAATTTTTTTTTTTTTTTTTTCTTAAACAGAACCAAGTTTTAGAAAATGAAGTCAGGTTGTCAAAATCAAAACAGGCTCAGGATGTGTATGCAGGTTAAGGCCTTTACTCAAGAAGGCATTGAGTCAACGAAAAGTTAGCCTTATGCTGAAATACTAAGTGATTACAGAAGTAATCAGAGAAATGCATGGAGATTAAAGACTCACGCACGAAAAGGCCAAGTGGCTCACACTTGTAATCCCAACACTCTGGGAGGCCAAGGCGAGTGGATCACCTGAGGTCAGGAGTTCAAGACCAGCCTGGCCAACATGGTTAAACCCCCTCTCTACTGAAAGTACAAAAATTAGCTGGGTGTGGTGATGGACGCCTGTAATTCCAGCTACTCAGGAGGCTGAGGCAGGAGAATCGCTTGAACCTGGAAGGCAGAGGTTGCACTGAGCCGAGATCGCAGCACTGCACTCCAGCCTGGATGACAGAGCAAGACTCCATTGATTTTACTGTAGTCAGGTTTTGATTTTTTCTCTCACATCAGTGGTACACAGATGGTTAAATATTGTCCTTGAGTAACTTAAATGACTAAACAGCCAGTGTAGCTTTCTGAACGGTGACCACAGGAAGATTTGGTTATGACATTGGTAAAACATAACGACACAACTTTTAGTGACAACATGATACATTCGTGGATATAGAACAGCAGGAAAAAACACAGTAAGACATGCTTACTGAGCAAAGGAAGCCACAGGCACTTCCCACCGTATCAAGAGGAACCCAAAAAAGTACATATCACACAGAGTGATTTCATTCAGCCTAAGAGCCATAGGCATTGGCAGATAACTTGGGATATGAAGACAAAGGGCTGTGAAACATTTATCTCACATAAAGTTGTTATTCTGGTAACATTCTTATGAAGAAAGGTTGATTGTATAATAAAACTCCAGGGTCACTGACTGTTGTACAGAGTTCAGCTAACAGTCTCCAAGCGTGCTATAAACATGTGGTATTTTTTGTTTTGTTTTTGATTTTTTTTTTTTTTTTTTTTTGCTTTTGTTTTTTGTTTTTGAGGTGGAGTCTTGCTCTATCACCCATGCTGGAGGGCACAATCTTGACTCATTGCAACTTCCGCCTCCCAGGTTCAAGCAATTCTCCTGTCTTGGCCTCCCGAGTAGCTGGGACTACAAGTGTACCCCACCATACCTGGCTCATTTTTGTATTTTCAGTAGAGATAGGATATCACTGCGTTGGCCAGGCTGGTCTCAAACTCTGACCTCAAGTGATCCACCTGCTTTGGCTTCCCAAAATGCTGGAATTACAGATGTGAGCCACTGCACCCTGCCTAATACATAGTGATTTTGAAAGGGGGAACCTCCAGAACAGAGAGGCTGACTGTCTTACTTGAGGACACACAACAGAACTAGTCCAGCCAGTCTACAGTCCTTAATATCTCCTAAATGTAAGGTTTATTTTATTTATTTATTTTTAAGAGACAGAGTCTCTTATACCCAAAGAAACTGCAGGTAAAAGACCAAAAAAAAAAAAAAAAAAAAAAAAAAAAAAAAAAAAGAGAGAGAGAAAGACAGAGTCTCATGCTGTTGCCCAGGCTGAAGTGCAATGGCACTAGTAGCTGGGACTACAGGTGTATGCCACCATACCTTGAAAAAAAATTTAAATCTTTTGGTAGAGATGGAGTTTCACTATGTTGCCCAGGCTGGTCTTGAACTCCTGTCCTCAAGTGTTCTGCCTACCTTGGCCTCCCAAAGTGCAGGGAATGGAGGCATGGGTCACTGCATCTGGCAAGCTTTTTTTTTTTCTCTCTGGTTCATTGTGCATGATTTTCCTCTGGGCATGAGAAGAATTGGTTTAACTCTTCCCCCCATTCTTCTCCTTCCTTTCAGGTTCAACTCAAGTTTTGTCACCTTATTTCTCAATCACTACATCCTTCCTCCCACCTTTGTCATCTTTGATAGCCCATAGTGTTTATTGCCTATACATTTTACTAAATGAAAAAAACATAGATTACCATGAACTTCATTATGATCTTTAAAAAACATACCTTTTCTTAAACCAGGTGTGGTGGCTCAAGCCTGTAATCCCAGCAGTTTGGGAAGCTGTGGCAGGTAGATCACTTGAGGCCAGGAGTTCAAGACCAGCCTGGCCAACATGGCGAAACCGTATCTCTACTGAAAATACAAAAATTAGCTAGGCATGGTGGCGGGTGCCTGTAATCTCAGCTACTCAGGAGGCTGAGGCAGGAGCGTCACTTGAATCTGTGAGGTGGAGGTTGTAGTGAGCGGAGATTGAGCCACTGCACTCCAGCCTGGGCAATAGAGCGAGACGTTGTCTCAAAAAACAAACAACAATGACAACAACAAAATCATTTTCTTAATAGAAGAAATAAGGATTTATTTATACCCTAAAACTATTCTTATACTTCTTTTGTTTTTACCCAAACTTGTAACATAATGCCAAACTCGTGACAACAGTCAGCAAATACGTGGTAGTGAATGAGTGAACTAAGTCGTGTGGCTATTAGGAATCACCAACTTGTTAGTAACAATTACCTGGTAAGAATGACTTTAAAAACATAGAGGTTATTTTATTTAACATAAAAAAATAGTCTGCAAGCTGGAAGCCTGGGACTATGCAGTAGTTATGCAACATCGTCCATGTCCCCAGGCTGCATCTAGGTTTTTGCTCCACTATTCTCAGTATGCAGGGACCTACTTAAGGTTCCTTTTGGTTGTAAAATTGCTGCTGAAGCTGCAACCATCATACCTCAGCTAAAGACGTGAAGGGAGAAGAAAGGGTAAAGGGCAATAAGAGCACAGATGAGTCAACTCCCTTTAAAGAGCTTTCTGGAAAACCTACCCACTTGACCACTGCATACTTCTCACCTTTTTTGTAGGGAGTCTGATCAATGTAATCTTTAGAGAGCATATTGTCAAACTGAAGAAAATTGGATTTGATTAGTGAGGAAGAAGGAAGAAGAATATAGGATGGGCATTACCACTCTCTGCCATAAGTAGTAGTTAATGTTGCCTCCTAATTGGGTTCTGTTGCTATACCCACAAGATTAGATATTCTCCCAATATAATGCATCCCCCAATATAATGCATCCAAATCCACGATTTGGAATTGAGACAAGGAAATATGAAAAGGGGTTATATCAGTCATCCTAGATAGGAATGATGAGTCAAGGATCTGGAGATGTCCAGGTAGGAGAAATCAGGTACTTTAGGACTAAGTGAGACTGTGAGCTGAAGTCACAGTCTTCTGGAGATTAAGAAACTAGAGCTGTTGATGTTGTTAGAAGACAAGTATTGTGGTAGAGGCATGAAACAATGAAAGAAATTGGCAGCTGTGATCTGAAGATGAAATATGGAATTTAAAATTCCAGAGGCTTAGCTGTTTCAGAGAGTGGCAAGGTTTAGGGCTCTTGAAGTGCAGCAGAACTGAAGGTCATTAGACTGGAAAGATCTATAAGCTTCCATAGCACAGAATTATATCTTGAATGTACTTTACTATTTCCTAGCAGTGCCAAGCACAGATGGATTTTTTTGTTGTTGTTGTACAAACAATATAACTACATTTTGGAAAACAAAGGGGGAGAATTACTCACATTCCCACCACCTGCACAACTCATGTTCTCAATTGGTTGTGTTGCCTTCCACATGATGTACATAGCTGTAACCACAGTTTATATGTGATTATCTACCCTTTCAATTTAACATTATAAGTATTTTTTCAAAAGCATTCACCCATACCTTTTATGATTAGTTGATGGGGCTTTAAGTGTTTCAAATAACATTTTTGAAATTCTCTAGATCACAGATCAAAATCATGTTTTTATCAACTCTTATTAACACAGTGCTCACCATCAAAAACAGGGGTTCAAGATTCCTAAGTGTGTCAGGCATGGTGGTTCATGCCTGTAATCCTAGAACATTGGGGGGTTGAGGCAGGTGGATCATTTTGAGGTCAGGAGTTCAAAACTAGCCTGGTCAACATGGCAAACACTATCTCTACTAATAATACAAAAATTAGCTGGGCATAGTGGTGCACACCTGTAATCCTAGCTACTCAGGATTCTGAGGCAGGAGAATTGCATGAACAGGAGGAGGCAGAGGTTGCAGTGACCCGAGATTGTGCCACTGCACTCCATCCTGGGCAACAGAGTGAGCGAGTGAGACTGTGTCTTAAAAAAAAAAGAAAAAGAAAAAGAAAAGAAAAAAAAAGAAAAAAAAATTCCCAAGTGTGTGTTTTGATTTTGCAAATTTTGTTGCATCTTTAATTCTAATTTGAATAATGAGAATTTTCTTTGTATGTTTTGAATTCATTCTTGCTAGAGAAGACTGCAGAGGTTTAGCAATAGGAAAATGAATTATTGTTCCATGAAATCAGCCAGTCTTCTAGCAAACTTAAATCTTTCCAACCCAGAAAAAGATAAGATATGTTCTTTGATCCCAGCTAGAGAAATGATAACTGAACGAAATTTTAAAACTGTATTATCTTGTGGCTGGGGTGAGGATATACAGAGTATCTTCTTAGCACTCCTCTAAGGGGAAGCCCCAGGTCTTGGGGGTTGAGGGAGTGAAGGGAGAGAGAGGAAGACAGATCCAGTGTCATCTCTGCACTTACCAGCTACAGACCTTGATTTGTACTCCAAACAACTTTATAATATTCCTAACTTCAAAGGATAGAGGAATGCAATTAGTAAAAAAGATAAAAGCAACATATGCAATATCAAGATAAAAGAAGTCAGAAGTCCATGCGTCTCTAACAGTGAGACAAAAATGAGTGATGTCCCTATTTATTCCTGATAATTTGGTTGAAGTTTCATAATGTTCTTCTTTAGCTTCACAAAAATGAGGATCGTCATCTGTAATCTATAGTATTCCAAAATTTGTATTTAAAATACTTATCAAGAGGGCTGGGTTCAGTGGCTCACACCTGTAATCCCACCACTTTGGGAGGCCCAGATGGGTGGATCACTTGAGGTCAGGAGATCGAGACCAGCCTGGCCAAAATGGCAAGACCCCCGTCTCTACTAAAAATACAAAAGTTAGCTGGATGTGGTGGTGGGTACCTGTAATTCCAGTTACTTGGGAGTCTGAAGCAGGAAAATCACTTGAACCTGGAGGCAGAGGTTGCAGTGAGCTGAGATCAAGCCACTGCACTCCAGCCTGGGTGATGGAGTGAGACTCTGTCTCAAAACAAAACAAAACAAAACCCACTTATCCAGAACCCAACAATTAATCTATATTATTGTAATTATCTATGGGTTCTTCCTGCCCACTACACAGCAAAATCAATCTATTGAAATCAAGGCATTTGCAGTAGAGAGAGTTTAATTGAAACGAGGTCATCCCATAAAGGAAAACTGGAGTTACCACACAATTCAGTCTTCCTGAAGGTTCAGAAGTTAGGGGTGTTTATGGGTGATTTGGTGAGCAGGGGGCTAGGGAATGGGTGCTACTGATTGGTAGGTGCTGATATCACAGGGATGTGGAAAAATGGTCCTTATGCTCTGAGTCTGTCTCTGGGTGGGGCCACAGGATCGACTGAATCATGAGTCATAAGTCTGGTGGAAGGCAGTCTGAAAAACATCTTGCAAAAAACCAATCTTAGGTTCTACAATAGTGATGTTATTTATAATAGCAACTGGGGAAGTCACAAATCTTGTGACCTCTGGCAACAGGACTCCTGAGCAGTAAGGGATTATATAAACTACACCTACATTTTAGCAGAGTTAAAGTCCCTTGGATAATGTTAACCTTGTGACCTTTCATCAGTCTTACAAAAATGGTTTAGTTTTGGGAAGGGCTATCATACTCCTTGGTTTAAGGTTAAACTATATACTAAATTCTTCCTACAGTTAGCTTAGACCATACCCAGGAATGACCAAGAACAGTGTGAAGGTCAGAAGCAAGATGGAGTCCACTATGTCAGGTTTCTTTTACTGTATAATTTTGCAAAGGCAGATTCATTATAACATGGAAAATGCTTACATTACAATGTTAATTTAAAATAAAATAATATGCCGGGCATGGTGACTCATACCTGTAATTCCAGCGCTTTGGGAGGCTGAGGCGGGTGGATCACCTGAGATTGGGAGTTTGAGACCAGCCTGACCAACATGGAGAAACATGTCTCTACTAAAAATACAAAATTAGCCGGGCATGGCGCCTGCCTGTAATCCCAGCTATTTGGAAGGCTTAGACAGGAGAATTGCTTGAACCCGGGAGGTGGAGGTTGCGGTGAGCCAAAATCCTGCCATTGCACTCCAGTCTGGGCAACAAGAGTGAGACTCTGTCTCAAAAACAAAAAATAAATAAATAAAATAAAAGAATAGATGATCATATATAAGTTAGGGATGCAGCTATATACATCATGTGGAAGGAGATACATCAGTTGAGAGCATGAGTTGTGTAGGTGGTGGGAATGTGAGTAATTCTCCCCCTCTATTTTCCAAAATGTAGTCACATTGTTTGTACGACAAAAAGAAAATCCATCTGTGCTTGGCACTGCTAGGAAATATGTAATGCACATTCAAGATATGATTCTGTGCTACGGGAGCTTACAGAGCTTTCCTACTCTAATGGCCTTCAGCTCTGCTACACTTAGAAAGCCAGACCCTAAACCTTGTCACTCTCTGGAACAGCTAAGCCTCTGGAATCTTAAATTCCGGATTTCATCCTCTGACCACAACTGCATGTCTTTCCAGTTCTTTCATGCCTTTACCACAATACTCGCTTTTCAACACCATCAAGAGCTCCAGCTCCTTCACTTCCCCCTAGAACACCTGATTTCTTCAGCATCCTTCCTTATACAATCTAAATTCAACTGCTATCTCACTAGCACCCTCAAATGTCTTGACACTGCTTTCTCCTGACTTACATGTACAGCAAACTCCCTACCATGGTTCAATTCATGCATCTTTATGGGTCACCTAAAATGCTATATAAACTCATACAAATACATAGATAGACTCCCTGCAAAATTATAAGCTTTCCATTGCAGGCCAGGCTCACTGCCACTCAATAATCTTCCTACTTTTCCCTAGCTATCTCTCCCTGTCATTTCCCACATTGGCTGGTCCACACACTTTCTACTTCTGTACCCCATGAACATGTATTCTCTAGCATTCTGTTCTCAGTCCCTTCTCTCTCTGTTCATTCTGCTTTAACTACTCTCATTTGAGTATCTACCTCCAAATCCCACCCGGCCCCTGGCCCCACCCATGCATGCTGCACTAGCCACTAGGATATTTTTATTTTGGGATGTCACACAGAGATCTCAGGACTAAACTCATTATATTTTAACCCAAAGACTTTGTTGTGATAGGTCCTACAGTTCAATTCTAACAGCAACTATCCAGCCACCAATTCAGAAATCTGGCTGATAATTTTATTCCTTCTTCCCATTCAGCTCCTCTCACTCATCAGTATAATCATATTCTGTGAATTATTTTAGTTTTCTTTAAAATCTGTATCTCTTTTCAATGCCCATCGTTGCTGCTTTGGTCATTTCCATCATCAGTGACCTGGTGCAGTGGTCTCATAACCGGTCTTCTTGACTCTTGAGTTGCTTCCTCCAAACCATACTCTTCTCTCCTACCAGCTTATAAAACACAATTGTTCATATTGCTTGACCTGCTTAAAGCTCTTCGGTAAGTTCCCTCATCACTTAGCAGAAACTTCCCTAATGTGGGAAGTTTCAATTTCAAATTTAGGGAATTTCAAATTATTTCATATTCCCTAATGTGGCAAACAAAGCCCAATGCGATTTGAACTCAATCTTACCTGTCTCGTGTCATCTCTTGTCTCCAACAGTTTCTTGCACTTAACCGTGCTGAACATTCATTTCAGCAAATGTGCCCATCTTTCACACGCTGTCATGCTGTTCCACAGCTGTTTCATTTTCTGCCGCAATCTGTTGATCTGCTAATTCACCGACTTCCCTGACCTGTAAGCAGAGTCAGGGACTTTCTCTTGCCTCTTCCCGTGGCTCTTTAATCACACTGCTGTTACTGCTCTCCTCATCACCTTTTACTGTGACTGTTTATCTTTTTGTCTCCTGCACTAGACCGTCAGTTCCTTGAAGGCAGAAGCCATTTCTCAATCATTCTTGTGTCCCTAGTTTCTGACTACATTAATTGTCTGGAAAACAATTTTTTTTTTTTTTTTTTTTTTTAAAGAAGAACAGCATACCTCTGACACTGGGTCCCCATTGTGCGCTTGTTTCCCTTCAATCTTTTTTCATTTTTTTGAGGCAGGGTTTCACTCCCATCGACAAGGCTGGAATGCAATGGCATGATCTTGGCTCATTGCAACCACCACCTCCTGGGCTCAAGCTGTTCTCTTGCCTCAGCTTCCCGGGTAGCTGGGACCACAGGTGCATGTCCCCATGCCCTGCTAATTTTTGTGTATTTTTGTAGAGACAGGGTTTCACCATGTTGCCCAGGTTGGTCTTGAACTCTTGAGCTCAAGTGATCCACCAGCCTTGGCCTCCCAAAGTGCTGGGATTACAAATATGAGCCACTGGGCCTGGCCTCTTCAATCTTCTTGAACAATTTCTCAACACTACATGGCTCCACTCCTTTACTTCCCATTCACCTTTCCAATTCAGGGTAATTAGATTCCCAGGCTATCCACTTCCAAGAGGTGGCTCTGGGAAAGGTCAGCAGTGACTGACCTATTGCCAAACTCAACAAACACTTTTCAGTGCTGGACTTCTCTGATTTGTCTCATGCCTTTGACACTGGAGACTACTCTCTTCAATCTAAAGCTCTCTCTATGACACTGCACACTCCTACAGCATCTCTAACTGTTTGGGTTTGTAAACTCCTCTTCCCTGTTGGGCTGCCATAAGGTTTAGTCCTCAGTCCACTGCTCTTGCTTTCTATACTCAGTGTAGAATGTGGTCATTTATTTTTTATTTTTATTATACTTTAAGTTCTAGGGTACATGTGCACAACGTGCAGGTGTTTCTACATATGGTGATACATGTGCCATGTGGTGGTGCTGCAACCCAGTTTAACTCTGTTCAGATTCACATGTAGATATATCTCTTAATTGCTATCCCTCCCCACTCCCTCCACCTCATGGACGGGCCCTGATGTGTTATTTTCCCTTCCTAGTGTACAAGTGTTCTCATGTTCAGTTTCCCACCTATGAGGAGCAACATGTGTGTGTTTGGTTTTTTGTCCTTGCGATAGTTTGCTGAGAATGATGGTTTCCAGCTTCTTTCATGTCCCTACAAAGGACATGAACTCATCCTTTTTTATGGTGTATATGTGCCACATTTTCTTAATCCAGTCTATCATTGACGGACATTTGGGTTGGTTCCAAGTCTTTGCTATTGTGAATAGTGCTGAATGCAGCCATTTATCACAAAGTCACAGTGTGATTTATCCCAGTGGTTTTAATTACCAATTACATTCTCATAAGTCTCCAGACTATATCCAGCCCTCACCTCTCATCTGAACTCCAGAGCTGAATATCCAGTTGTCCAGTGGACATATATCTATTTGTATGTTCCATAATTTCCTGAAACACAAGTGCAAACTGATGTAATCATCTGCCCTTTGGCCTTTCCTCGCCACAGTCTAACTCCATTCCACCCCACTGTAGGCTCCTTCTTTTTTCTTTTTATTTATTTATTTAGAGACGGGGCCTTGCCATGTTGCCCAGGGTGGTCTCAAACTCCTAGACTCAAGCGATCCACCTGCCTTGGCCTCCCAAAGTGGTAGGATTACAGGAGTGAGCCATGGCACCTGGCCACCTTCTGAATTTCTTATGTAAACCCTGTATTAGGCCATTCTTGCATTCCTATAAAGCTATCATAATAAGCAGATGTTATTATTCTTTGGCCCTCTTAAAAGTCAATAAGCAAAATGTCTTCAGCATCCCCCAAAAAACTGTTGTCATGACCATTGCTCTTGACCAGTTCACTTTTGCTTTGACTGGACAACTTCCAACTCTTGGTAGCCATTGCTTTGATTGTGTTTTGTCTTCAGGATTGCACTGGTAAACCATGTTTCATCCCATTACAATTCTTTAAAGAAATGCTTCAGGATCTTGATCCTACTTGTTTAAAATTTCCATTGAAAGCTCAGCTATTGTCTGCAGCTGATCTGGACACAACAGTTTTGGCACTCATCAAATGGAAAGTTTGCTGAACCTTGATTTTTCAGTCAGAATTATGTAAGCTGAAATGATCAAGATGTCTATGGTGTTGGCTATTGTTTCTGCTCTAATTGTCAGTCCTCTTCATCTTCAACATTGTCTCATCTCTTAAATTATCGGATCAGGTGTGGTGGCTCACATCTGTAATACCAGCAGTTTAGAAGACTGAGGCCAGAGGGTTGCTTGAGCCTCAGAATTTGAGACCAGCCTGAACAGCATGGCAAAACCCTATCTCTAAAAAGAAATATAAAAACTTGCTGGGCGTGGTGACATGCACCTGCAGTCCCAGCTACTCAGGGAGTTGAGGTGGGAGGATTGCTTGAGCCCAGTAGTTTGAGGCTGCAGTGAGCCCTAATTATACCATTCTACCCTGGGTGACAGAGCAAGACTCTATCTCAAAACAAAAACAAAAAAAGGGTTATTTATTTGAAAACTGCTGATTTTTGGGAGGCATTCTCCCCATATTTTTGTAAAGCTTGAATAATTTCACCAGTCTTCTACCCAAGCTTCACTGTAAATTTGATGTTTGTTCTTGCTTCAATTTTAGTAGAATTCATGCTGCTCCGATAGGAACTCTTTTCAGTCTGACATCCTATCTTTCTTATTGCCTCAAACTAGATCCTGTTTAGTCATGTTATAACAAGTTAGTGGAAGTTTACTTTGTTTCAGAAAACTTATAAAATCCATGCATAGTTTCTTCATAATACACATATTCCAGAAACTTTTTGAAGACCCCTCATATTTTCCATCACTTGTATCATACTGGGAAATGCAAATATGGATAGTGAAAGAAGTTCTCAAGGTTCCTGCCTATGGTACACTCTTAGGAAAATTGGTAAACCATGTATTATGATTATATGTTCCCTGGTAGACAGTGATTAAGTACTGGGCTGCATTTATATTAATTGAAAAAGGGTAAAATACTAGGAAAAGTATACTACTTATCCATGTTACATTGGGATTTCACTTTACAATGATTTGTCCTAGTTCCTTGCTCATGGTTGGCCTATGGGGGAAAAAAAATAAAGAAAATGATCTGTTCTAGAGAAAACCCCACTAAATTACTAAAATAAAGAGATTGTAGCTATTAAACTTGCCACAAGGGCATAGCTAATCATAAATTAATTCTTAGCATAGTTGGCCAAGACAGATTTTTTTTGTTTTTTGTTTTTTTTTTTAATTATAGGATATATCATAGTTTCTGTTTGTAGCATACCAAGGAAACAGATATATTTAAATGTAGTTCAGGCTGGGCACAGTGTTTCAGGCCTGTAATCCCAGCACTTTGGGAGGCCAAGATGAGAGGGTCCAAAGGCCCAAGGAGGTGGAGACCAGCCTGGGCAACATGATGAAACCTCATCTCTATGAAAATTACAAAAAATTAGCTGGGCATGGTGGCACACACCTGTAGTCTCAGCTACTCTGGAGGCTGAGATGGGAGAATCATTTGAGCCTGTGAAGTTAAGGCTGGAATCAGCAGTGATTATGTCACTGCACTCCAGCCTGGGTGATGTTATAAATAAAGTTTTGGTGCCTCAAAAGAAATAGCACTCGAATATAAAATTTTCCTTTTTTTCTTCTCAGCAAGGATATTTACTTCTATAGAAGGGTACGCCCTCACAGATGGAGCAATGGTGAGTGCACACCTGGACAAAGGAGGGGAAGGGGTTCTTATTCCTGATGCACTTGGCCCTTGCTGCTGTGTCATTACCTTATTGGCTAGGGTTAGACCACACAGGCTAAACTAATTCTGACTGGCTAATTTAAAGAGAGTGACAGGGTGAGTAGTTTGGCGGGAAAAATGGTTACGGCAGAGCAGGAAATCAGAATGAGTCAGGGTGGAGAATGAGTCAGGGCAGAGCAGATAATTGGAATGAGTCAGGGTGGAGCAGGTAATCAAAAAAGGTTGCTTTATGAGGAAGTTAAGTTTAAAAGTAGAAGGCAAAGAATTGAACATATTGACATATCGATTCTTTGAAGAGAAATTTAGAACTCATATCTAACAGTGACAGAGTGAGACCCTGCCTCAAATGAATAAATGAATGAATGAAGAAAAACAATACCCTGCCTCAAATGAATAAATGAATGAATGAAGAAAAACAATACGTGCACATAAAAAATAAGTAATACAGAATTACACAAATTAAAAAGTGAAAGTCCTCCATTATCCCATTCTCCACAATGTGACTCCTCAGAAATTGTCACCATTAAGAGTTTGGTGTAGATCTTGGAGAATGCGCGAATGTGTATTGCGTCCTTTAGTGACATCCTTTCATTATAATGTTGATGAGAGGAAAATTGCTTCCTTCCCAGTTGGAGAAACTGTGTGGAGTTTGCATGTTCGTGAGTTTGCATGTGTACGTGTTTTCTCCAGTTACTCTGATTTCCTCCTACATGCCAAAGATGTGCATATGAGGTGAATTCTGTGTCTAGGTTGTCCCAGTGTGAGTGAGTGTGGGTCTGTGTGAGTGCGCCTTAGGACAGAATGGTGTCCTATCCAGGACTGCTTCCTGACTTGTGCCCTGAGCTGTCAGGATAGGCTCTGGTCATCTGAGATGTTGAACTGAAATAAGCAGGTTGGAAAAGGAATGAATGAATGAACACAAATTATTGTAAAATGAAAAGTTGTGAAGTATCCAGTAATCATACAAATGCATAATAATAAATGACATGGGTGAAAGCACTCAGTTAGTCCACTACATTGGTTATTTGTTTTTGAACTGCATGGTGGGAGGAGGGGCTCCTTAGAATTTTTGCTCGACAAACTTTTATTCCTTGATTTTTTTCTGCCACCATTACTGCAATTGCTAATGGATGACTTTCACTTTTTAATTTGTATAATTCTGTATTACTTATTTTTTATGTGTACGTATTGCTTTTATTTATTTATTCATTCATTCATTTATTCATTTGAGGCAGGATCTCACTCTGTCACTGATACACAATAAATTGAGTAAATAATTATCTTTTTCGTTGTTGTTTTATTTTTTATGTTACAAGAACATATAAATAATTTTCTTGTTTTTATTAATCTTTCTTAAATGTATGAAAGGAAAATAAAACCGGAGACCACAATTCACTATGCCAAAAGGAAAAGAATCAAGCTGAAAGCTGAGTTATGCAAGAAGCTGCCTTTTCTTTTGTTCCTAAGCAGAGAGCTATAGATAAAAGGTTAAATATCTCCACAGGTAGCTACTCTATGTTCACTTTCTCTTATGCAAAGTGTCAATTTACTGAGCGAGTACAGAGTTCACTATTTTCCTACCTGCTCCTTTTCTCTTGCAACATGTGGATTCAGTGATGTGACCATACCCTCCCTCTTTCCCCTCCAGCCTGCTTCTCCTCTTTAAATACTAAAGCCCTCAAAATCATCTTTGAAGAAAGGCACAGACCTGTCTCCCAGACACTTCCTTAACCTTGGAAAATAAACTTTTAAATTGATTGAGACCTGTCTCAGATACTTTTGGGTTTAAAATATATCACCTTTATTTCAATGTTTAATATTGTAAGTTTGGGGTCTTTATTTGGAAGTTTGGTGATGTTTTTGCGACCAATGAAGGAAATCAAAATTATTTCATCTCGAAATATTTCTTCCTAGTATAAAGCGTATTTTGAATTAAAGCTCCTTAAAAGATCGATAGACACTGGGAGAGAATTTTCTTCCATCTACATAAAGACCTGATGGATCTATCAATGAGAACAATTGTTTTACTTTCCTCTCCCTGTTATCTCATTATCTACTGCAGAAGACTGAAGAATGTAACCACACCTGAATGAACCCGTTCACAAGATCATGTCTGTCTCTGGGGCTCACTGAATTTTGAAAAAGAACCGTTTACAACTTAATCTCTATTCTCTGTTCATTCTACCTAGTAATCATTTATGGCCCATCCACAGAATTACCCATATTCCCCATCTCCTCCCTCTCGTCTGAAAAAAGGCTATCCAAGCTTTTGTACCCCATTGGTTGGGGCAGTAGGGGTAATCACTGTGTGGTTCTCTCCCATGCATGTGGTTATATGCCATTTCTCCCATTAATTTGCCTTTGGTCAGTTGGTTTATTTTACTGAAACTTCAGAGGGTAAAGGGGGAAGTTTTCTTTTAGCCCCTACATCAGAAATATGCCATAAGAACTTAACTCTTGTTTATGTCAATTAGCCTATGGTAAAAATGGCTTCGTTGCCATTTCGCTTCAAGTCGCAGTTTCCAACAACCTATTGACGATGTTAAGTGAGGACTTACTGTTTGTATTTATAACAAAACTGTGAATATGATACATAAATATGGATGATGAGTTTCACTGTGAAATTTCTCAGGCTAATGTAGACAGATATGAAAAGCTCTACTCTCACTCATCCTTCTGTTCAGTTGAATCTCCTGTGTACATAACAGCAAGGAGCCGGGGTTATTGCTAGGATATTGGCAGCTTTCTTTTTTCTTCTTTCCCACAGACTTCCTAGGAGAACACCATGAGATCCTATGTTCCTCTGGAAGTTTACCTTCTTTTGAAAGTACTGATATCTCCTCATATTGTAGCTTAGTTGGAAAGAATTCTTATTTTCCTCTTTTTATATCTTGGGTCTCCATATTCATGTCACATTTAGATTTGCTGCTTTCATTAGCTCACATCACTTTCAATTTAATAACAACAAGGCATCAGAAAGTTTCTGCTTCTTAGAATGTTGCTAGTATTTCTCTTTCAATTTGTTTGTATCTGTCATAACTTGTGCTGTCTCCCATGCAAATACTGAGCTGTATTTCCTGTGTAGATGATAGTAAAAGGCCTCAGTTATTACTGCAGAAATGATTAAGAACAGATTTTTAGGCTTGTAAAACCATTGAACATGATATCTGTTTCCTTCGAGAATTCTAGAACATAGAAAGTTTGAACATATAAGATTAGAAATCATCCAATCCCATTTTACTGAAGCTGAATTTTTAACAGCACAGCAGAATAATCTAATATGCAGACACAAACTAGATCAGAACTATGAGTGGCTTAGACTAAAATGCATTTAGAGACAAGAATCTGGACAGATATATTTGGATAAGTAGATTCAATGATTTGATGACAAGACCTGGACTAAGTTCCTTGTATTAAGAGGGCAAATGTTATTGCTGCTTTTTAATGTTTCCAGCAATTGGACAGAAACTAGCCAATATAAAATTATGCTAGTTATGTACATACATTTATCAAAATAGAGTTAACCATAGCTGGTGTCGACAAAAAGAGTCGTACTCGGTAAAATATTTGAAAAGATTTATTCTGAGCCAAATATGAGTGATCATGACCTATGACACAGCCCTTAAGAGGTTCTGAGAACATGTGCCCAAGTTGGTTGGGGCATAGTTTGGTAGCTTGGTTTTACACATTTTAGAGAGGCATGAGGCATCAATCAAACACATTTAATAAATACATTGGTTTGGTCCAGAAAGGCAGGACAACTCAGTGGTGGTGGGGGGGCTTCCAGGCTATAGGTGAATTTAAACATTTTGACAATTGGTTGAGTTTGTCTAAAGACCTGAGATTGATAGAAAGGGAATGTTCAGGCTAAGATTGTGGAGAACAAAGTTCTTTTGAAGTCTTATAGTGGCTGTCCTTAGAGACAATAGATGACGAATGTTTCCTATTTAGATCTTAATCTCTTTGGGATTAGAAGCGCCTGGAAGAAAAAGATCTAGCTATGTTAATAGAGATTCTTTACAGATGCAAATTTTCCCCCACAAAGAACAGCTTTGCAGGGGCCATTTCAAAATATGGCAAAGAAACATGTTTTGGGGTAAAATACTTTTATTTTCTTGCTTGTCTCATAATGTTACGCCAGAGTGAGGTTGGAAAATAAGTATTGATATACCCGGTTAAATAAAATCCCTCTGATGAGAATTTATGATTTGTAGGGCATGACCTCCCAGACCTCTTAGATAGGAGTTTGGGCAAGATAAAAACTCAAAGGTTAGTTCCTCATTGGGATTTTTCAATTTAGGAGTTATAAATTTAGATTTTTTCAGGCTTAAATTAAAACATGGTCTGTAATCACAGACAACCACTGATTTTTTTCTAAAAAATAAAGGACCAACTACGGCAACATAGTGAGACCTTGTCTCTACAAAAACATTAAATAGAAAGCAAAACTGGCTGGATATGGTGGCACGCACCTGTAGTCCCAGCTACTAGGGAGGCTGAGTTGGGAGGATCGCTTGAGCCCAGGAGTTTGAGGCTGCAGTGAGCTATGACTGCACCACTGCACTCCAGTCTGGATGACAGAGTGAGACTTTGTCGGAAGGAAGGAAGGAAGGAAGGAAGGAAGGAAGGAAGGAAGGAAGGAAGGAAGGAAAGAAAGAAAGGGCTAATTTATATTCATGTTTTCTTTGTCATAAAATGTAGAAAGAAATAAACACAACATTATAATATCTGCAGCACTGTCAGAAAATAGGATAGCTTTCTAGTTTCTGACTTGTCTTTTGCAAATCTTTAAAACCTTGTTTTGGAATTAGTCTTGTCATTAAAACCTCTTCTTTAGTAGGGGGACTCATTTCAAAGGAGAACATTTGGAAGCATGACAACATGTATGTGCTTTTTATCTGCCCTGGAGAAAATGCTGTAATGTCAATCAGCAACTAAAGGATGCAGCTACAATATGAATCTAAAAGTAAAATGAATCTGTAAAGTAAAACTGTGAAAAACATGAACATACTGAAAACTTAATGTGCAATATGGTATAATTCTTGGAGTAAGAAAAATAAACTGTGATGAATCAGAAAATTAGTGATGAAATAATGTCTCCGAGATAGTAGAAATGATAAGCAATCATAAAAACAACCTTTTATATTAGGCATCCTGCAGGCCCAGAGCTTTTTTTTTTTTTTTTTTTTTTTTTATTTTTTTTTTTGAGACAGATTCTGACTCTGTGGCCCAGGCTGGAGTGCAGTGGCACAATCTTGGCTCACTGCAGCCTCCGCCTCCCGGGTTCAAGCGATTCTTCTGCCTCAACTTCCCACATAGCTGGAACTACAGGCTCCCACCACCATGCCCGGCCAATTTTTTGTATTTTCACTAGAGACAGAGTTTCGCCAAGTTGGCTAGGCTGGTCTCAAACTTCTGACCTGAGGCGATCCACCCACCTCCATCTCCCAAAGTGCTGGGATTACAGGGATGAGCCACCGTGCTCGGCCCCAGAGCTTTTTTCTTCAAATGGTCATTCTTCTTGGAACAAAAGAGGTGGTGCCTGGGGAGGTGGATAGTGATCTGCAAAATAAACTACAGATTTTTCTATTGCCACCACCCTTTTGTAACCAGACGCTACCCGATTTTTAAAGTCTATTGTGATGGGATCTTTGAGGTATCGCTTTTCTGGGCAGAAACTTGTGGCTGGTGGTGCCTTTGCCCTAGTTTTCCTTGGGTCCGCTGGGTTCGTTCTGCCCACTCAGCCTGGCAGGCTGCACTCAGCCCACACTACCGGCCTGGATCCCATGCCTCCAAGGGAAACTGCAAGTCAGGTGTGGAGCGGCAAGGGGCGTGTGAGTGAGCGTGGGGTCTGGCCACTGCGTAGTCAGACACACCAGCTGCTGCCGTGGGGCAGGCAGCTTCATGTGCCGCCATGGGCACTGGCTCTCTGCAAGACTGTGACTGGACCAGGTGCACCACAAGCAGCTTCCCTGGCTGTCAACAGGGGATGCAGTGGCACCTGGAAGCTTGAAGATGACAGGAAATTCAGGGCCCCAAAGAGGGAGTCACAGCCCTGGCTCAGGGAGCTCTCCAGTGTGGGCTCACCCAAGGGCCGCAGCAATTCTCTCTCCTTCTCTTTGCCTGCAATGTGGGAAGCAAGGGGCATTTTCCAGCTGTGCTTGTGTTACAGCTCTTTTACCCTCACCATCCAGCGGGTTCTGAGTTTTTGTCCTGCAACTAGGAATAATGAGGTACACAGACTAGTGAAGGGTGAGAAAGATGAAGAGGAGCTTTATCAAGTGATAGAACATCTCAGAGACCAGCGGGGGGCAGCTCCTTTCCGCAGCCAGGGTGTCCTGTGAGTATTCAACTCTTAGCAGAGAGGGTAGGTCTTCTCTGCCGTCAGGTCATCCCAACAAATGTTCAGCCTCTAGAGCGTAGAGTATATCTCCTTTCTGCAGTTGGTCATCCCATCATCTCTCTAGCTTTAGCGGATCCTGGGGCTTTTACGGGCCTCAGGGGGAAGGAACTGTGCCCCTATTGGTCCATGAGCAGCCATGGGCAGACCTGGAAAAGGAACCACAATTTCCCACTCTGGTCTGTGGGACTGGCAGCCCAGTCCCCAGTCTTCAGGTCCTCCCTGGCCTGAAGGTGGGGACTCACGGGGGACACATGCCCTTCCGCCCAGGAGCCTGTCTGCGTGCTGCGGCCACCCATAGTGCCCAGGCTGCTCGTGCCAAGGGGCAGCTGCAGGCCAGCAATGAGCCGCCCTCAGCACCTCCTTGGCTTCCCCTAACCCCGTGCTCGTCAGCACCCAAAGTTCGGATGGGGCTCGCGTCTCAGTGCTGCCCTGAGTGTGTGCACACCCGGCCAGGTTTTTGCAGTGCCCAGGCTCGTCCCCAACCTTGCTCTGAGGCTCTGGGAGCAGGAAGAGGCCAGGCAGTGGCGCAGACGCCCGCAAGCCTCCAGAGGCATTGGGGGCCTTCCCAGGCCCCGAGGGTGCAGACCGTAGAGATGCCTGAGTCCTGCACGGCCTGCTTCTTGTGGAGTGTGCAGGCAGCCCCGGCAGGCAACGCGCCTCCTCCCCACCTAGGGTGGGGGAACCAGGTCCTCACTGGGCCGCTCTTTGCCCACCCCTCTGTCCCTGACAGCGCTGCCACCTCTCCAGCAGGCGGCTAGGCTGGGCCCCACCACAGTGGCTTCAGGGAGGCAAGCTCTAAGGGTGCTCCTGCTTGTCCCTGGCTCCCACTGTCTCCATGGAGTGCTTCACTGCCCCAGGCCTAGCTCCACCTCCTCACCATGCCTTCCCCGCAGCAGCGGGCCAGAGCAGCGCTGTAGGGCCTGGACTACAGAACTGGGGAGGCTCTGGGCTTGGGGGCGGATCCTGCCCCTTCCTTGCACGAGGGCAGGGGTGGTGCAGCGGTGCAGTCGGCTTCCTAGGGGATGGGGCAAAGGGGGCCCACCTCTGCCATTGCTGCTCCTGCAGCCGCTCCTGCTGCCACTTCCCATGGCTCTCTGCTGCAGCCGGCGTAATGGCCCGCCGCTGCTGTCACTATTATAAGTATACTTGAGACAGTAAAGCACAAACTTCCATATAATAAATGTCTGAATGCTGTAGTTATTGTTACCAGAAAGGGATCTCCATCCAGACGCCAAGTGAGGGTTCTTGGATCTTACGCAAAACAGCATTTGAGGCAAATCCATAAAGTGAAAGTAAGTTTATTAAGAAAGTAAAGAAATAAAAGAATGGCTACTCCATAGGCAGAGCAGTGGCCTGGGCTGTTCAACTAAGGATACTTATAGCTATTCCTTGATTATATACTAAACAAGGGGTGGATTATTCATGAGTTTTCTGGGAAAGGAGTGGGCAATTCCTGGAACTGAGGATTCCTCTTCTTTCCTGACTATATAGGGTTACTTCCTGATGTTGCCATATCATTTGTAAACTGGCATGGCAGTGGTGGGAGTGTCTTTTAGCATGTTAATGCATTTTAATTAGCATATAATGAGCAGTGAGGAGACCAGAGGTTACTTTTGTCGCCATCTTGGTTTCGGTGGGTTTTGTCCGACTTCTGTACTGCATGCTGTTTTATCAGTAAGGTCTTTATGACCTGTACCTTGTGGCAACCTCCTATCTCATCCTGTAATTCAGAATGCCTAACCTCCTGGGAATACAGCCCCGTAAGTCTCAACATTATTTTACCCAGCCCCTGTTCAAGACAGACTTGCTCTGGTTCAAATGCCTGTGACAGCTATTGTACCTTGCCTGTTACTTACTCATATTTAACAGAGTGGGCCATGCCCAGTTAAATACCAGCATACAAGGAAACCTCACCCCGTTGGGAGAATATTTCACACACCTGCAAACTATCAGCATAGCAGGTGCCTGGCATGTCTCACATTAAATCTGGCTGCAGCTGTCTCAGGGATCCAAGACTGAATGCCTGGTGATTTTACATTGATATTCTGCTGAACCTTCCTGGTACCTGAGTGGTTAAAATCTCAGAATATCTAGAAGAGAAGAAAGTACGTCTGAAGCAATGCTAGAAAAGGCTAATAAATTAGTCAGGATTAACATCAAAGTCTGATGCAAATTAATTTAATCCCCTTGATATTCAGGGAGAAATTAAAGCTAATGAATTTAATACTCAAGTCTTTTGTTGCAATTCTCTTTTGCAAATATTGTGATAATTTTGCATTGTCAACATTATTGGAAAGCTACTTTCTGTCTTGAACATATTTCCCTACTGAGCATCCGTACCTTTAGAATTTTGATGATGAATGCATTGATTAGTTTTCAAGATCCTAAACGTTTGTTTTCATAGCATTTTATTCTGAGGAAATAGACAAATACATGTTGTGTGTATGTGTGTGTCATTACCCATAGCCTGAAATCGGCTGTAAACTGTTTTTGCCGTAGGCTTGAAAGTCTTCTCCTGCTGTCTTTAAAAGATGTTGTAGGGTGAAGGGAAAACTTCTCTTTTGGCCCCTGAAGTTTCACAGAAAAATCAGCTCACAAAAGGTAAATTAATTGGAGAAAAGGCATAGAAATGTAATTAACGTGTGTACAAGGGAGAACCACAGAGTGATTACTCATCCCCCAAGATGGTTCAGAAGTTTATATATCATCCTGGCAAAGCATATTATGGGAGGGAGGAGAACAGAAATTCTGTTGGGAGGATTACTAGGAAGAATGAATGGATTAGGCAACAGGGATTAATTTATACATTATCTCGTGACAGGGTCTGGCCAGGAGTGGTTACATTCTTGGTCTTACAGGAAAGAGAAGAAAAAGCAATTGTTCCTTTTGATGGGTCTGGATCTTAGGTAAATAAAGGAACTTCAACTTCATCCTGTGCTTTGGGAGAGACAGTGTCCGGGGAGAGGGGAGGTCAAAGTGACCTTAAACCTTCTCCAGTTCAGCATGTCAAAGCTCCACACTTTGAGTCATTGGTTTCTTATAAAATTTTTATAAGAAAGCAAAAGAGATTAGAACGCTTTAGACTTCCTATCCAATACTAAAGTATTCACAAGACAATGAGAAACATATTCTCATAGCAAACATTTTCTGTTTTTCTTGTCAATAGCTAAATGTTTCAATAAGATATTTCAAGTTCTAGAACCACTACCACTGGTGAAGTCTAAATGTGTATTTCTGAGGTCATTAATTTATTAGCACATGATGGATTATGTTTATGTAGTTTGACACCTTACACTTTCCACTGGTAGTAAGTAAAACATTCAGAAAAGGGTGATCTTGTTTTTGTGAACTGGTTGTCTTACTACAATATGGATCTGTATTTAATCTAAGGCTCTTCATTTGAACTAGGGAGGTGGAAGATTTTTGGTTTTCTAATGTAGCTTGAAGTAAAGATAGAGGCCAGACGCAGTGGCTCAAGCCTGTAATGCCAGCACTTTGGGAGGCCGAGGTGAGCAGATCACTTGAGGTCAGGAGTTCGGGACCAGCCTGGCCAACATGGTAAAACCATTCTCTACTAAAATACAAAAATTAGCTGGGGGTAGTGGCTCGTGCCTGTAATCCCAGCTACTTAGGAGGCTGAGGCAGGAGAATCGCTTGAACCTGGGAGGCAGAAGTTGCAGTGAGCCGAGATTGCCACTGCACTCCAGCATGGGCAACACAGCGAGACTCTGTTTCAAAAAAAAAAAAAAAAAAGAACTGAAGGTAGAACATGTCCCATTTCTACCTATATACTTTTTTTTTCCTGAGACAGAGTCTTGCTGTGTCACCCAGGCTGAAGTGCAGTGGCACAATCTTGGCTGATTGCGACCTCTGCCTCCTGGGTTCAAGTGATTCTCCTGCCTCAGCCTCCCGAGTAGCTGAGATTACAGGCATCCCCCACCACCACACCCAGGTAATTTTTGTATTTTTAGTAGAGACAGGGTTTCACCATGTTGGTTAGGCTGGTCTTGAACTCCTGACCTCAGGTGATCCACCCACCTCGGCATCCAAAGTGTTGGGATTACAGTTGTAAGTCACCACGCCCAGCCTATTTAGTACATTTCGTAAGTGCATAGTGTTAAAGAGTTGGACTGTTTTCAGTTACTGATACCAGGAATCAAACCTCTAGAGTTTGATATTTCTTACCTCCTCTGGAAGGTCTTTAGTCTTAATGAATCATATTTTAAATGGAAAAATAGTGTTTAAAAAGGAAGCAGGAAAGAAATATCCCCAGTGTAAGAACAGAAGTAAAAATAAAGGCCGGGCACCATGTCTCAAGCCTGTAATCCCAGCATTTTGGGAGGCCAAGGAGGGCAAATTACTTGAGGTCAGGAGTTTGAGACCAGTCTGGCCAACATGGCAAAACTCCATCTCTACTAAAAATACAAAAATTAGCCGGGTGTGGTGATGGAGGCCTGTAATTCCAGCTACTCAGGAGGCTGAGGGAGGAGAATTACTTGAAACTGGGAGGCAGAGGTTGCAGTGATCTGAGATCGCTCCATTGCACTCCAGCCTTGGTAACAGAGTGAGACTCCATCTCAAAAAATAAAAAAAAATAAAAAAAATAAAGAATAGAAGTAAAAATAATTTTTTATTTCTTCCAAGCGAGAATTAAAGGTCTTAGAGCTACTACATCAGTTTAGTTTATTTCAATTCAGGTCTGTTAAATCCTGAGCATCCATTGAATGAGGTGCTGGAGGCACCAACATGAAGCAACTACTGTCTCTTTATGCAAGGAACTCAAAGTCTGATTGATGAGACAGGCACACAAATTCACACTTCCAAAAACATGGAAAAACCTATGGTTGAGTTGTTTTCCTGGTGTTCTAGGAACCTAGAGGAAGAGCACTGAGTTTGGCCAGTTTGGGTGAAGATAATGCCTGAACTGGGTTTGAAGTATAAAAAGTAGATTGTAGGCCAAGGAAGGCCGGGACGGGTCAGAGAAAAAGGAGAAATTTGTTTGGGGAGATTAGAAAACAATTCAGTATGAGCAAAGGTGGGAAGACACAGAATAGGATGTGCTAATTGGAGAGCTATGAACAGCTATGAACTATCAGTAAATATTGTGATGGGAGAATGGAGAAGATGTGGCTACAGGAAGAGGTGCACTCAGGTCACTGACAGCCTTATATCCCAGGCTAAAGAGCATGGACTTCAGTCTACAGATGATGAAGAGAAATAAGAATGGGATGATTGTCAAGAACAATGAAGAATCTAAGATTTTAACCTGCTTGCAAGCTAACAAGTTAGGCTGCTATAGTTTCACAGATGCTTGTAGAAGACACAAGACTACTGGGGTCATGTTACTCATGGCACAACAGGCAACATGAGCTTCATGTCTATGTTGGTTTATCTTGTTCTCTGAATTCTAAGGGGACCACAGGAAGGTGGGTCCAGGTAGGTGCTGTGCATGCAGTGGGTTTGTATTACAGCCGAGAAACCCTGAGCTTAGGATTTGCCAATATTTTGTAAGAGAGATGCATGCAAACCTGCCCAACCTTTGCCTTAGAGGGATATGTTATCTTTATTATAGTGGACAGCAAGCAGGTGTGCTTTTTTTCCTGAAGGGAGACATATTTTTGTATAAAATATTCTTGAAAAAACAGTCTGGAACAAAAGCTGTTAGTACCTCTGCTCACAAGATGTGCAGAAATGTTACAGGCAAATGAAGAATTGCCCCCAACAGTATAACAATCAGGATGTGTTTTAGGCGTATCACTCTGGTGGCAAGTGAGTGATGGAGTTGCGTTTGTTGCAATAATCCAGGTGAAAGACGATCACAGCCGAAATTCAAGAGATGACAGGGAAGAATTTGAGAAATATCTAGAAGGGAAAAATAGAGGAGGCAGCTTTGCCATCTTAGAGAGAGGGAATGGTCTAAAACAGGGATTGGCAACATATTTTTTGTCAAGGGCTAAATAGTAAATATTTTAGACTGGGCCATTTGGCCTCAGTTGAACTCAATTCTACCATTGCAGTAGGAGAGAGAAGCCATTGATGAAACAAATGGGTGATGATGTGTTCCAATAAAACTTCATTTATAAAAACAGATCCATGGGTTATAGTTTTCTGACCCTAAGCTTAGAAAACAATCCAAGGTTTTTGTGTTTTATGACTAGATAGATGGAAATGCTAATAATTGAAAGAAGACATTTAGCCTTTTTTTGTTTTGTTTTGTTTCTGGTGTGAGAGAGTGGGGAGATGAGGTTTTGAAAGTTTTAAATTGGCCATGTGTGGTGGCTCACACCTGTAATCCCAGGATTTTGGGAGTCTGTGCCAGGAGAATCACTTGAGCTTGGGAGTTGGAGACCAGCCTAGGCAACATAGGGAGAACCTGTCTCTACAAAATAATTAATAATAGTAATAACAATAATAATAAAATAAAGTTTTGAATTTAGGAAAGTAAGAAATGTCCAGAAATAGAGATTTGTTAGGCAGCTGAATATATAAATTTGAAGCTTAAGACAGTGTCATTGTTAGGGGTAATGATTTAAAAGTTCTAAGCATATGGATGGAGGTTAAAACCATGGAAGTGAATAGCATCACTCAATGAGAACATGAAAAATAGGAAGAAATGTGGGCCAAAGACAAAATCCTAGGGAAGTGTCAGTATTTATGGGCCAGCCTTAACTCAGGAGGCACCCAAAAACTTCTTCAGATATAAAATCTGATGTGTGTGTGTGTGTGTGTGTGTGTGTCTATAAAGAAGGGAAGGGATTGGAGAATGTACTTTAATGTCAATGCAACCCTCCCCAAACTTTCAACTCTGAAAACCCCCCAAAATCTGTAAGTCATTGATTCTTCGTCAGAATTATAAAAGACTTCTAAGAAATTTCAGAGGGGCACTCACGTTTCTTCTCTTTTTAATTTGCGATTGAGAGTAAAGTTAATTGAGAAGAACCTTGGTTAGTTATACTGAAATCCAAACTGCTCCATTAGAATCTAGTTTTTTTTTTATTTCGTCAAGGAAAGGCATACAACTGGGTTTGTTCCACTCTTTTCTTCTGAATACAAGTATGGCTGCAATCATTAGTTATTCATTTATTTGGTCAGTCACTCAACAAACATTTAGTGAGTACCTACAATGTGCATAGCTAAGCACTGTGGAAGATAGAAAGATGAACAAGGCACAACCTGCCTGTGTTTAAAGAGAATAACAGTGACACAAAGCAGAATGTGATCAGTCTCAAGAGATGATCACTAAAACTGTAGCAATGTTATTGGTGTGTTTTCTTTGCTACCCTTTGTAACTATGCTTAGAAATTTCCAGAAAAAACATTAATCCATGCTTTTAAGTCATGGTATCCATGGGTCCAGGAAGGGGAAACATTAAATAAAACCGTATCATTGCACTTGCTGTGTCAGAAGAGTCGAGAGTGGAAGGTACAAAATTCAGTCAACATTACTACCGTCTATGTGAGTTGTAGGGACACCTCCCTTTGGTAGCTTGTGTATGAGTAGAAAATGCCTGCTTTAAAAAAATATGTAAAATCATGTGATGATGGTAATGATTGTGTCTACACACACAAATGAGTTTGACGTTAGTTCAAATAACTGTTTTTTAACCTACATGACAACAAATAATTTAAAATCTCAACATAATTTTTAAATGAAACATTTTCAACTGGTTCAGAGTAATGTAAAAAGCAAAGAAACAAACATTACTAAAACAAACATTTGTTCTTGCTTACTTTAGTTCCAAAATAGAAGAATCTAATATTTAGAGGATAGAATGAGTTTATTAACCAAAATACAATTTGAAAGCCCCACAGCCATCTGAATGAACTTCCTCCCCCACCAAGGCACTCAAAAAATTTAATCTGAAAGACTGGCTCAGGCCATGATGGGAAGTGGGGGTTGGACATGTCTCCTGATACACCCTCCAGCATTAACATCAATGCAGTCCTTAAGTCTGATAAAAAACATTTACAGTCTCTTGAAAGCCTGTTACTTGGAGGTTTTACCTCCATGATAAAACCTAGGTCTCCACAACCCCTTATCTTAACCCAGACATTCCTGTGTACTGATAAGAAGTGTTTCAACCAATTGACATCAGAAAAATTTTAAATCTATCTATCACCTGGAAGCCACCCTCCACCACCCTTCCAGATAGAACCAATGTAATCTTACATGTATTGACTGATGTATCATATCTCCCTAAAAAGCAAGCTGTACCCCGACCACCTCGGGCACTTGTTGTCAGGACCTCCTGAGGCTGTGTCATGGGTGTGTCCTTAAACAAACTTTCTAAATTGACTGAGACCTGTCTCAGATATTTTGAGTTCACAAGTTATATCAGCATAGGGGTTTCTTAGTTTATTTTCAGTGCAAAACAAGCCACACCAATAGTCAATTTCTTCATGTTACAAGTATATATCTATATTTGAATGAAAAGCAAGTCCGTATATTTCCTTTGTTGAGTTATTACTTTTCAGATCAGATATGTCTTGTCTTGTTTATACAAACTAATGAAATTGAGTATATTCTTTGGTGATTTACCACTAACCCTACAAAGAAAGAAAAGCTGAAATTTGTATTCCTCAATTTTGATTTTAATTCAAATAATTGAAGCAGGCCTATATTCTTAAAAGTTATTACATGTTCTCTTGGAGGGTCTATTGATTCATCCTTTTGAACACTCATTATAGAAATAGGTAGTGTTAAATTACAGTTGAGTTTAAGTACTATATTTAACACAGCACTTGCCTCTGTAAATAATGATCATTGTAAAAAATGTCCATTTATGGTCATCAAAGTAAATGTCCTTGACTGACTAGTTAGATAACAGATCTGGCAATGTCTTCGGTGAGTGAGTCCTCTGGTGGCTCAAGCAAATGTTGGCTTGATGGGCCACTTACTCCTCCCATTATTTTCAAAGCCTGCTTGGAAGTCCTTTTGAAAGTGTATTGCAGGTTGATTTCATAAGAGAAGCAACCTAGTTCAGCAGGATCGAAATCTCCTATTCCCTGGCTATCCAAATCCGTTTCTTCAAGAAGAGGATACATTTGTGTAGCCTCAGGTGGACCAGAATAAAGGAAGATTGTTAATAAATAAAGTTGTATTTGGAAGACCCTTTACCCTATCAGTTTTGGTGCAAGGCTTAGAGAAGAGCATTGCCTATTGTTTGGTGACTGAGCCTCCGAAGTCACCTCTTGAGTGCTTTATGTCTCGCAGCTCCTGCTCTTCTTCAGATTCTCTGCAGAGTGTCTGAGTCAGTGCAAGCGTTTCTTCAGTATGACTCTAAGTTTTTTGCTGAAGTTAATTTCACTTCCATTAGACTGTGCATTTTTCTGGGGAGGGACTGCTTCTACTGTTTCCTTTACAAATCTCCTAATAGCAAGACATATGCTTGTGACTTGAACCTGGTAAGCATTACTGTTTGCCATCAAAATGTTAAGGTCACTGCTGTATGGTTATTAATAAGAAGTAAAGAGCTGAAAATAAGGTTGTTTGGAAGCATAAGTTGAAGCCAAATTATGGAAGGCCTTACCTGCCAGGCTGGTTTGGACTTGGTGAGTGTTTGTGAGCAGGGTGAGGGGTGTTAGGAGCTGTGCTGGAGGAGGCCAATCAGGATGGGCAGTGAGCATTTGCTGAAATTTAAACAAAAATCAAAGGCCATATATATAAATAGATTATAAATATTACTGAATGGATATCAGTGAAGGGAAGCATGAATCAATGAAGTCTGAAGGAGGAAGTGATGTTTGAAGAATGAGAAGAAAATAATCCCTCAAAAAGGGAAACGGAGAACGTTCTAGTTAGCAAGAAACAATAATAAAATTTCAGCATCTGAAATCTTTTTGACAGGATTCATTTCTTCCCCACCAGACTTATTCTTTCCTTCCTCTTCCTCGTCTCCTTCCCTCGTTCCTTCCTTCTCTCTCTTCCTACTCCTTTTCTTCCTTGTTCTTCAACAAACACTACCAGCAAATCCTAAATTTTATTTCCACTAGTTACAATCACTTCACATTTTTTTCCTGGTGTCTTCATTTGAAACTGCCTTACTTTTGGCTATTCCTCCTGAAAAATACATGATTAGACCTTGAAATGGGTGACGCAGAGAAGTTTAAGAATTTCTTCTTCAAGATTTTTTTTCTCAGATAAATATGCAGAGTGTGACTGGATTTTTGAAGACAACTTTGTGTTTTGTGATATCCCTGGACTCCCAGTCCAGAGGCTGACAATACTTTTAGGCTCCTCTTTCTAAGATTTATGCTGATGAATGTCCACGTTTCTAGAAATGTGACATGGCCAGGCATTGCCAGAGAGAAGCACGTTGCCTCCTTCCATGGGTATGGTATTCCCTCTCTTATCCGACCCTCCTCCCTGCTGTCTGTGTGTGAGGCTAGGGATGGAGGGGTAGCAGTTTGGTGAAGGTGGGATCCATAGGGACCAGAGTTGGGAGGCTACTGAGGCATCATTTATCAAACGTATTAGCATGTAAGGCCAGAGGACAGATTCTGTTGTGTGCCGGAGTCTAAATTTAGTCACCAAGGAAAATCCTCCACAAAGAGAAAGAGTTTGCTAAGAACCAAAAAAGTGAGGATGTTGGCATCAGGAGAGCAGAGCTCTAAGCATGGTGGATATTGATGAGGAATTCTGAAACTGTAATGCAGATCCCGGGGTCCCTTCAGGAGGGACCAGTGTGGCTCAGCGAGGTGGCTGAGTTTACTTAAGGGATTGGAATGAGGTAGAATTACTGTTTCTATTCCCAAATCACCAAAGTCATGAAGCTTAAAAAAAGCATCTCTTCCAAATACCTCATTTTTTCATTTGCAAAAAAAGGGAGAGAAAATACTCCTTGTTTTGTAACTCATTATAACTCATCAACTTCTCTAACTCTTTAATCAGCTTTATTCCAGGAGGAAGAGAATTGATTGAACTGTATGATTTTCAAAACGTGTTATAGGAAAATGAAGATATATAGCTTTATGGTTTATTTTTATTTTTCCAGAAATCCAGTTCTCTAAGCTTTGTGGTTTAAAGTTCTGTCTCTGGAGTCAGACAAACCTGGATTTGAATCTTTGATATTTATTAGCTTTGTAAACTTAAGTGGGCATAAAATTTGTAAGCCTCTGTTTCATTATCTATAAAAAGAGGATAAAAGGCTGGGCACAGTGGCTCACGCCTGTAATCCTAGCAGTTTGGAAGACTGATGTGGGTGGATCGCTTAAGTCCAGGAGTTTGAGACCACTGTGGGCAACATCACAAAACCCTGTCTCTACAAAAAATAGAAAAAGTAGACTAGTATGTTGGCACATGCCTGTAGTGCCAGTTACTTGAAAGGCTGAGGTGGGAAGATCACTTGAGCCCAGGAGGTGGAGGTTGCAATGAGCTGAGATTGCACCACTGCACTCCAGCCTGGGTGACAGAGCCAGACCCTATAACAACATCAACAACAGCAACAACAAAAGGAGGATAACAGTAGCACTTATCTCTTAGGATTATTGGGATAATTCAATGAAGACTGAACACGAAGTGCTTGGAACCATGCCTGACATACAGTAGGTACTCAATAATGTTAGCTATTGTTACCAATATAATTATTTTAAATCTAATTTTTCGTCTCTCAGATTATTTGATATCTAATTGCCTCAACTATGTCTTTAAAATAGAGAACTTGATTGAAGAATCATCTGTGCTCCCAAACTTCTTTTTGGCTTCCAATCTAACATTTGGTACAAATTATATAAATGAAAACACTTGGAATCCAATATAATAGAACAAAGTATTTTTTCCAAGCGGTCTGGATTGTTGAATCTGGTTCCAGATTCCACTTTATAGAGAGGGAAATGCTATCCTTAAATGCATATATAGAGTCCAAAATCTTCAAAATCAATATACTGAAGTCAACCATCCAATAAGTTAGTAACAGTTTTACCTTAGCAGATGTTGTGTGAAAAATGAGAAAGAAATGCAAAATTATTAGTCTTGGAACTCCTCTTACCAAGTAAAAGAGGTAGAAGATAAAGACAGAGAAGGCTAGAAGAAAACTTGCAAATGAATATAGACAGATGAAACAGACTAATTTGCTATTAACCAAATTAATAAAAGGAAAAGTGCTGTGTTATTACTTTGGTTTTAAAATAATAAAGTGCTGTAGTTGTTATTTTTGTTTTAAAATTTTATTTTGGTTAAAATGTTCCTACTCACTCTGGTAATTTGAGATGGAATCAAAAGTGTAAAGAGAAAGAACCATTACAATTAGTTTGGCATATTTGCTTTCAAAATTACTTCTATGTGTATACTTTATGCATAGCTGAACATATAAAGATAAATAATTTTGCTTTCATCTTTTTTGTTTAATATTATCACATAATAATTTACCTCTGTCGTTAAAATCTTTTGTCCTTATTTTGTATTGACACTTTTTTTTTTTAACAGTTTTGGTAAGATATTACTCACATACAAACAATTCACCCATTTACAATAGGCAATTCAGTAGTTTTTACAATATTTACAGGGTTATATAACCATTACCACAACCAATTTTAGAACATTTTCATCACTCCAAGAAGAAACTCCTTACCCACTAAAAATCACTCCCCATTCCTTTTATCTCCCTTCAACATTCCCCCCACCCCACCTCAGGCAATCATTAATCCACTTTTGTTTTCTTTTTTTGAGACAGGGTCTCACTCTGTCACCCATATTGAAGTGTGTGATCTCGGCTCATTGCAACCTCTGCCTCCCAGGCTCAAGCAATCTTCCCACCGCAACCTCCTGAGTAGCTGGGACCACAGGTCAGTACCACCACACCTGAGTAGCTGGGACCAGAGATCAGTACCACCACACCTGAGTAGCTGGGTCCACAGGTCAGTACCACCACACCTGAGTAGCTGGGACCACAGATCAGTACCACCACACCTGAGTAGCTGGGTCCACAGGTCAGTACCACCACACCTGAGTAGCTGGGTCCACAGGTCAGTACCACCACACCTGAGTAGCTGGGACCACAGATCAGTACCACCACACCTGAGTAGCTGGGTCCACAGGTCAGTACCACCACACCTGAGTAGCTGGGTCCACAGGTCAGTACCACCACACCTGAGTAGCTGGGACCACAGATCAGTACCACCACACCTGAGTAGCTGGGTCCACAGGTCAGTACCACCACACCTGAGTAGCTGGGTCCACAGGTCAGTACCACCACACCTGAGTAGCTGGGACCACAGATCAGTACCACCACACCTGAGTAGCTGGGTCCACAGGTCAGTACCACCACACCTGAGTAGCTGGGTCCACAGGTCAGTACCACCACACCTGAGTAGCTGGGACCACAGGTCAGTACTACCATACCTGAGTAGCTGGGACCACAGGTCAGTACCACCACACCTGGCTAATTATCTGTATTTTTTGTAGAGATGGGGTTTCATCATGTTGCCCAGGTTGGTCTCAAACTCCTGAGCTCAGGAGATCCACCCACCTTGGCCTCCCAAAGTGCTGGAATTACAGGCGTGGATCACCACGCCTGGCCTAATCTACTTTCTATCTCTATAGATTTGTCTTTTCTGGAGATTTCACGTTAGTGGAATTATTCGATATGTGATCTTTTCTGACTGGCTTCTTTTACTCAGCATCATATTTTTCAAGACATCCATGTGTAGCATGTATCAGCTCTTCAAGTTTCTTTGTATTTTCGTATAATATTTCATTGTTTGGGTATACTGCATTTTATTTACCATTCATCAATCAATGGGCATTTGAGTTGTTTCTGCTTTTTTTTTTTTTTTTTGAGGCAGAGTTTCACTCTGTCGCCCAGGCTGGGAGTGCAGTGTCACAATCTCGGCTCACTGCAACCTCCACCCTCCCGCCCCCCAAGGTTCAAGCGATTCTGCTGTGTCAGCCTCCAGAGTAGCTGGGATTACAGGCACCTGCCACCGCGCCTGGCTATTTATTTATTTATTTTTGAGATGGAGTTTAGCTCTTGTTGCCCAGGCTGGAGTGCAATGGCGCAATCTCGGCTCACTGCAACCTCCTGCCTCCTCGGGTCAAGTGATTTTCCTGCCTCAGCCTCCCCAGTAGCTGCAATTACAGGCATGCACCATACCCGGCCAATTTTGTATTCTTGGCCTGTTTTGAAATTGGGTTATTTGGCAGGGCATGGTCAAATACCATGCCTGTAATACCAGCACTCTGGGAGGCCAAGGTGGGCGGATCACCTGAGGTCAGGAGTTTGAGACCAGCCTGATTAAGGTGGCGAAACCCCATCTGCACTAAAAATATAAAAATTAACTAGGCATGGTGGCGGGCACCTGTAATCCCAGCTACTCGGGAGGCTGAGGCAGGAGAATCACTTGAACCCGGGAGGTGCAGGTTGCAGTGAGCCAAGATTATGCCATTGCACTTCAGACTGAGTGATGAGAGTGAAACCCAACATCTCCAAAAAAAAAAAAAAGAAAGAAAAAAGGAAAAAATAAATTGGGTCATTTATCTTTTTGTTATTAAGTTGTAAAAGATATGTATATACATATACACATATATACTATACACATGCGTGTGTATGTGTGTGTATTCTTGAGCCAAGTCCTCTATTATATATATGATTTGCTAATATTTTCACCAATACTGTGGATTGTCTTTTCACTTTCTTGCATGGTATATGTGGGTTGTAGCCTAGAAGTTTTTAATTTTGATGAATTTCTGTTTATTTATTTTATCACATGTGTTTTTTGTGTCATATCTAAAAAGTCGTTGCCCAACCCAAAGTCATGAATACTTACTCCTATGTTTTCTTCAGAGAGTTGTATAGTTGTAGCTCTTACAGTTAGGTTCATGATCCAAAATTAATTTGGGTTAATTTTTGAGTCTGGGGTAAGGAAGGGGTCCAACTTCCTTCTTTTGCAAGTAGATATCTGACTGTTTAGCACTATTTTTTGAAAGGACTGTTGTTTCCTCATTGAATTATCTTGGTTCCCTTGCCAAAAAGTGGTTGACTATAAATGTATTCTGGACTCTGAATTCTTTTCTACTGACCTAGATGTCTATTGTTATGTCAGTACTATATTGTCTTGATTAATGTAGTTTTATAGTGAGTTTCACCATCAGGAAGTTTGAGTCCTCCAACTTTGTTCTTTTTGCAAGATGGTTTTGGCAATTCTGGGTCCTTGCATTTCCATATATATATATATATTTGAGACAGGGTCTTGCTTGTGGCCCAGGCTGGAGTGCAGTGGTGTGATCTCAGCCCACTGCAGCCTCCACCTACCAGGTTCAAGCTATCCTCCCACTTCAGTCTCCTGAGTAGCTGGGATTACAGGCATGCACCACTACACCTGGATAATGTTTGTAGTTTCTAGTAGAGATGGGGTTTTGTCATGTTGGCCCTTTGGCCTCCCAGAGTGCTGGGATTATAGGTGTGAGCCCCTGTCCCTGGCCTCTGTATGGATTTAAGGATCAGTTTGTGAATTTTGACAAAAAAAAAAAAAAAAAAAGTCCAGACTGGATTTTAATGAGAATTACATTGAATATTTAGGTCTATAGATAGTTTTCTTTCTTTCTTTCTTTTTTTTTTTTTTTTTGAGATGGAGTCTTGCTCTGTCGCCCAGGCTGGAGTGCAGTGGCGCGATCTCAGCTCACTGCAAGCTCCGCCTCCCGGGCCCACGCCATTCTCCTGCCTCAGCCTCCCAAGTAGCTGGGACTACAGGCACCCGCCACCGCGCCCGGCTAATTTTTTGTCTTTTTAGTAGAGACGGGGTTTCACCGTGTTAGCCAGGATGGTCTCGATCTCCTGACCTTGTGATCCGCCCGCCTCAGCCTCCTAAAGTGCTGGGATTACAGGCGTGAGCCACCGTGCCCGGTGATTTCTTTCTCTTAAATTTGTATTCCTTTAACACCTTCTCTTAAGTTCTCTCTCTAGAATATCCAGTACAGTACTGAATAGAAAGAGTGAGAGTGTACATGCTTGTCTTGTTCCTTTTCTTAGGTGAAAAGCATTGTCTTTCATCATTCAGTAAGATCCAATATTTTCTTAGATCAATTTGAGGATTCTCCTTTCTATTCCTAGTTTGTTGAATGTTTTTAACATGAAACAGTGTGAAGTTTTGTCAAATGGTTTTTATGTATCTGTTGAGT
The DNA here is from genome assembly GCF_001698545.2 of Rhinopithecus bieti. Taxonomy (NCBI): domain Eukaryota; kingdom Metazoa; phylum Chordata; class Mammalia; order Primates; family Cercopithecidae; genus Rhinopithecus; species Rhinopithecus bieti. Next base: position 1,530,134 of record NW_016828382.1, on the reverse strand, counting down.
TGATAACATGTTTTTTTCCTTTTATTCTGTTAGTATGGTATATTACCACGATTGCTTTTCTTTTCTTTTCTTTTTTTTTTTTTTTTTTGAGACGGAGTCTCGCTCTGTCACCCAGGCTGGAGTGCAGTGGCACGATCTCGGCTCACTGCAAGCTCCGCTTCCTGAGTTTATGCCATTCTCCTGCCTCAGCCTCCCAAGTAGCTGGGACTACAGGCGCCGCCATCACTCCCGGTTAGTTTTTTTGTATTTTAGTAGAAACGGAGTTTCACCGTGTTGGCCAGGATGGTTTTGATCTCCTGACCTTGTGATCCTCCCGTCTCGGCCTCCCAAAGTGCTGGGATTACAGGCGTGAGCCACCGCACCCAGCCGATTGCTTTTCTTATATTAGGCCAGCAATCTTGCTTTCCTAGCCTGTGGCGATGTATAATCCTTTTTATATGTTGCTAGATTTGGTTTGCTAGTATTTTGTTGATGGTTTTGTTTCTATAATCATTAGAGATATTGATTTCTAGTTTTCTTGTAATATCTTGGCTGAGTTTTGGCATCAGAGTAATACTGATGCCATAGGATGTGTTTTGCCTATTCTTTTACATACATACATTTTACATATATTTTTTACAAATAAAAAATTTCCATTTTTGTTTCATCAAACACAGTTAGAGAAATGAAGAAAAGTCTATTGTATTTGCCCATCTTTCTACTCTTTCTGTTGTTTTTCCTTTTTCCCTGATGTTACAAAATTCCTTCTTTTATTATTTATTGTTTGTTTCAGAAATATCTTCAGGCATTCTTTTAGGGTAAGTCTGTTGCTAACAAATTCTCCTTGTTTTCCTTGATCTGGTGAAGTCTTGATTTCCTCTTCAGTTCTGAAGGGTCTTTGTGCTGGATATAGAATTCTTGGTTGACTGTTTTTTACTTTTAGCACTTGAAAAATATTGTGCCAGTTCCTTCCAGTCTTCACAGTTTTGGATGAGAAATTTCCTGTCATTTGAATGTTTTTTTTTTCCCCCAAAGTTAAGGTGTCGTTTGTCTCTCGCTGCTCTTCGGGTTTTTTTCTTCATCTTTAGTTTTCAGAAGTTTGATTATGATATGTCTGGATGTAGATTTGTCTCAGTTTCTATTTGGAATCTGCTCTGCTTCTTCAGTATGCATGTATTTTGTCAACTTTGGGGAATTTTTAGCCTTTTTCTAAAAGATTTTCATCTTTAGAAATTTTAAGACTTGTTACAGTGGCTCATGCCTGTAATCCCAGCACTTTGGGAGGCCAAGGTGGGTGGGTCACTTGAGCCCAGGAGTTTGAGAGCAGCCTATGCAACATGACGAGACCCCATGTCTACAAAGCCTGATGTGGTGGTGCACACCTGTGGTCCCAGCTACTTGGGAGGCTGAGGAGGGACAATCACTTGAGACCGGGAGGCAGAGATTGCAGTGAGCTGAGATTGTGCCACTGCACTCCAACCTGGGTGACAGAGGGAGACTCTGTCTTGGGAGAAAAAAGTTAAGCCTGGATCTCTTTCTCCTCTTTTTCTGGGACTCCAGTGACATAAATGAATTCTTTTGTTTTAGCTCCATAGTTTCCTAAGGCTCTGTTCATTTTTTTTTTTGTTTTGTTTTATTTTTCAATCTATTTTCTCTCTGTTGTTCAGATTGGGTTATTTCTATTTTTCTATTTTCAAGTTTATTGATTCTTTTCTTTTCATTCTTCTGTTGAGCTTATTTATTAAGTTTTTCTTTTTTCTCTCTTTTGGTTATAGCATTTTTCAGTTCTAAAATTTCCATTTGGTTCTTTTTTAGAACATTCTCTTTTTTTGCTGAGACTTTCTGCTTCTTCATTTGTTTCTAGCATGGTCATACTTGTTGGAGCATTTTTATGATGGCTGTTATAAAATCCTTATCAGATAACTACAGCATCCATATTATCTCGGTATTTCATCTGCTCTTGGTTTTTTCTCACTCAAGTTGACTTTTTCCTGCTTCTTGGTATGGCAAGTGACTTAATTGTATCCTAGATGTTTAGAGTATTATGGATGAGACTCTGGATCTTATTTAAATCTTCTGGCTTAGAAGATTTTTATCTGACACTGTTCTGGCAGGGGAAGTGGTTGGGAAGCTGCTTCCTTAATGACATGTGGTCCTGCAAGTCTGGATTCCCCCCTCAGCCTCTGTTGCCACCCTGAAGGTAGGGCTTTCATCACTGATGAGTGGGAAGAGGAGTCAGGCTTCCCACTAGGCTACTGTGACATCACCCTGGCCAGAGGGAGAGGGTGTGCCCCTCAGGCATTCCTGCTCGCCACTTGATCTCCACCAACACTGCTGTGGGGAGGACTGCCTTGTTACCATTAAATGGAAGTAGAAGTTCACTTAGCCTCCACTGACACCACCCCAATAGGGAGGTGAAGGGGCACCTCATTACCTTCAAGTAGGGATGAAAGTCTAGACTTCCCTGTGATCTCTCTTGACACTGTGAGGAAGGTGGATTGTCATTGTCAGACAGTGATGAAAGTCTTGCCTCTGCTGGTCTAGAGCAGCGTGCCTCGTTACAGCTGGGCAAGATCTATAATCCCCACTAATCCCCACTCAGACTTTGCTGACAGGATTGGTGGTGGGGCTGCACATTTTTCTGTGGAGTTTGGCTGGCGATAGGGGCGGTTATTACATCAACATTTTCTGTCTTTCTAGGCTACCCTTTCCTTAGTTCTTTGCTTAGAGAGAGCTGGCTTTTTTCGGGTTTTTTTTTTTTTTTGGTCTGTCCCACTGACACTTAGAAATTACTGCCTCTCCAGCAAAAAGAAAACCAGGAAACTCACAGCCATGTCTTTCCTCAGGCCCCAAGCAAGTCCTGCCTTCTTCTTTCCACCTTTTATAGTCTTTTCATGTATATTTTTTATATAATGTCTTGAGTTTTCATTGTACCTTTTTTTTTTTTCTTAAGACAGAGTCTTGCTCTGTTGTCTAAGCTAGAGTGCAGTGATCTTAGCTCACTGCAACCTCCATCTCCTAGGGCTTAAGCGATCCTCCCACCTCAGCCTACAAGTAGCTGGGACTACGGGCACGCACCACCACACTCAGCTAATTTTTAAATCTTTTGTAGAGATGAGGTCTCACTATGTTACCCAGGCTGGTTTCGAACTCCTTGGGCTCAAACAATCAACCCGCCTTGGCTTCTCAAAGTGCTGTGATTATAGGTGTGAGTCACCACGTGTGGCTTTCATTCTACTTCTATTGTATGTTTATTTATTTATTTGTTTATTTTTGAGACAGGGTCTCACTCTGTCACCCAGGCTGGAGTGCAGTGGTGCGATCTCGGCTCACTGAAGCCTTGACTTCCCAGGTTGAAGCCATTCTTCTGCCTCAGCCTCCTGAGTCGCTGGGACTACAGGTGTGTGCCAGCACACCTGGCTAATTTTTGAATTTTTTATAGGGACAGGGTTTTGCCATGTTGCCAAGGCTGGGCTTGAACTCCTGGGCTCAAGCTATCCTCAGGCCTTGGCCTCCCAAAGTGCTGGGTTTACAGGCATAGGCACTGCGCCTGTCCTACTGTGCCTATTTGTAAGCCGTAATGCATAACAGGTGAATTTACAGGTTGATTGTGTTTTTTGGTATTAGTATATGTAATTATTCAATGAACATCTTTATAACTAAAACCTGAGGATACGTTATTAGGAAAAAACATACTGACATGATGTACGTGAACATATTTAAGAGTTTTAACATATTTTGCCGAATTGCTCTTCAGAAGGGACACACCCACATGTGCTTTCACTGGTAATGTGCATAAAAGTACTCATTACAAAAGATGCCCTAGCATATTGGACTTTGAGTTTTCTCCTAATTTTATAGGTGCAGATTGATATGAGACTTCAATTTCTACCATGGTTTTGAAAGAAATGTAACTACCTTCATTAACATAAAATAATCCACCAAAGAAAAGATGTAACAATAATAACATCATTGTTTTGAGTGCTGAAAAAGTGCCAGGCACTCTGCTGAACATTTAACATTTTATTCTCATAATAATTTATGAGCTGAGTATCATTATCTCCATTTTTGTGAGACTTGGAGAGTGGAGGCGATTTGCCTAGGTCACATAATTAATAAGTGGCAGAATTGAAATTTAATTTAATCCATTTTCTTCAGTTCTAAAGCTTGCAACAATTCACTGTTCAGTGATGGTGAGCTGATTTGCCTAAATGATTAACAGGCTCATACATTGTCATAAATAAAGGGCAGAATTAGAACATTCTCTTTCTCAGCATCAGCAGATGGCATATAGGAAAAACCATTCGATCTATTGGTTCCAAATTCAATATTCAGCTATTAATAAATGGTGATGGAGAAAACCAATCAAGCATACAAAATTTTATCTTAATTTACAGACTGTTAAAACTCTCAAATCAATATCTACGTTAAAAGTCTGTGAATGATTTTTTTTTTTCAGGAACTGCATTTTAGAAATAATGATAAAATCAGGCAGAAAACAAGCTGAGTTCTATCAGACTGGAGTTTGGGTGGGGCTGGATGTGACAAATGCTTTATTACTCTAAGGGATAAAAAATGGTCTTTTGCTTTTTAAGCATTTTTCTCCTGTCCTTTAAAGATGAACCACAATTACCATTCACAGCTCCTGCTATGATGACAATGCTTTGAAATACTAAGAGGAATTAGCCAGCAAGATATTGCCTTTCCAATCTCATCTAATATAATAATTACAACTGGAATCTGAGCTGAGGGAATTATTACAATTGCACGAAGTCAAATATCTGAAAAACCAAGTTTTATTCCTTACTCCTAGACTGTCATTAGTGAATTCCTGTGGAAAATCTTGACAGTATGAAGAATGTCATAAATTAGTGCAAGTGATCTTTATGCAAAGTGGACAAGGGTGTGGACTGGGTGTGGTTAAAAAGAATATTCTTCTAATAGCTTTAAAGTTTTGTTCTAGAATTTGTCTGTACATGTACAAAGATAAATTAGACAGCCCTGCAAGTTCAACTGAGCTAATTTCCCACAGCTTATTAAGCTGACCCTAACTAGGGAGAGATCAATTATTTCCAGTTATTTTTCCTTGGTTATCATTTGAACAGCCCAGCTTTAGCCTTTGTGTTACCGGTTAAAAGGGTGGTGTGTGGAAATGATAAAGCCTTGTTAGACATAAATCAGGTCATAATGAAAACGCTGAAATGAAAATATTGAAATAATGCCTGTTAATAGTTGCAATAGGATTTTGAGAAAACACAAGGCCTATTACATTGAAAAGATAAAGACCATCTTCTTAATCAGAGTACCTACTGCCAATGCCTATTTTATTTTAATTTTATTAACTAACAGACTGTGTGGTTTATTCAGAGAAAAGACAGTATCTCATTAAATACCTTTTCATACAACTGAAAGATAAAACTATTTGACAACCAACAGTGGCAACTGTCATGAGCCTTATTCCATATGAGAGAGTCTTTGGGGGGGAAATCTCTTTGCCTACAAAGTATTGAAAATTTTTTTCTCTTTTTTTTCTTTCTTTCTTTTTTTTTTTTTTTTTTTTTTTGAGACAGAGTCTCGCTGTGTCAGCCAGGCTGGAGTGCAATGGCATGATCTCGGCTCACTGAAACCTCCGCCTCCCTGGCTCAAGCAATTCTCCTGCCTCAGCCTCCCAAGTAGATGGGATGTGTGTGCCACCACATCCAGCTGATTTTTATATTTTTAGTAGAGATGGGGTTTCACCATGTTGGCCAGGCTGGTCTTGAACTCCTGACCTCAGATAATCTGCCCCCTCGGCCTCCCAAAATGCTGGGATTACAGGCGTGAGCCACTGCGCCCAGCCTGAAAATTTTTTTTATTGCTCATGTTCTGTTCCTTTGGAAATCATTAAACATTTTCTCCAGTTGAGAAAGCTTGTTATCTCCATTTCTTCATGAATTATTTAAAAAAATGAGATAACTAACACAGTGGGTGTCAGTTCCATGTTAGGATGACATACATGCAATCCATTGTGACCTCTAGGTAAAGGTTAGCTCAACCCTGATAAAATGAGGAAATATAGTAAAAGTGGGAAAAATACAAAACAATCTGGTTAAGCTTTGCTTTCTCTAAAGAAGTGAGATTTTAAGCATAAGAGCCAGAGTGATTCACAGGCATCCATATTTGTTTGTTGTACTCAAAATTGTAATTAAAATATTTATTTTGAAAAAAACTGAAGAAATATTATATAGAAATAAAATGACTCACAACGTATTCAATGGTAGACCATATCTGTCCATTGATTGTAATAGTTGTGTATGGTTTGGAGATAAATACACACACACACATATAATGGAAGATCAGAAAATTGGACATTATACTTTGAGTTATATGTATTTTAATCATTTTTTTGAGAATATAAAAATTGGTGGGTGTAGTAGCTTTGGAATTGGTACATTTGTTTTCCATATTGATGGGAAAATAGTGTGAGATATTGTGAGAAAAATATTTATAACCTACACATATTACATTCAACACGAAAGAATACCTACAAATTAATAAGAAAAAACAACCTCATTGTAAAATAGGCAAAATATGCTGTTGCATGAAAAAATGCTCAATCTCAATTGTAATCAGTGAAATACAAATTTAAACAATAATAAAATAGTATGTTTCCCATTGAATTGGCAAAAAAAGGTGTAATGCCTGTGTTAGTTATGAGGTTATGGGAACATAGGTGCTATTGATGGAAGTATAAAACAATATGACTTTTTAGAGAACAACTTGAGACTATGTTAAAATTTTAAATGCATATATCCTTTAAACTCACAACTGGACTTACAGAATTTATCCTGTAATTATATTCATACATATGTGCAAATATATATATATATCAATATTCCTTGCAGTCTTGTTCATGATACCAAAAAAGGCTATATCTGAATGTTCATTTATAAGGCAATGATTACAAAAATTGTGGTTATATAGACTGCTATGAATTCATTAATCAGATAACTTTCTATTAAGGGACCATATAATTTATTGTCCAAATGAAGTTACTTTTAATAGTGAAAGATGGCACCATGAATAATTACTCCAGGAAAATAGGATAAACCTGAAAATATGATCGCTGAAATCGGTATGCACTGAATGTGGAAAAAAGGTTCAATGCACATTGTTAGGTAAAGAGAGTACTTTACCAAATATGTATGTAAACTTTTCATCTTCCAATACTAAAACTCTATGTATGCATCTTTGTGTAAATGGATAGAAAGAGGTATAAAAAACACATGGCAAACTGCTAACTTGTTTTTACTGTGAGGAAGAGAGTGGAATTGGTGAGAAGGTTAAAGGTAAACTTGTTCTTTTAAAGTCAATCTATGTCTGTAATAATTGACTTATTTTAAACAATGAGCAATCATTTATGTGTTACAAAATGAAGTAGCAATATAAACCTTCCAAAACTTAAGACCACGAAAAGAGTCTTTAGAAATATTACTCAGTAATTTGGTTTTGTTAGTTGTGATGATTGCTTTGGCTGACATGGTCACCTTCAAGTGAAGCCTCGAAGATGTTTAACTATAAAGCTGAAGACAATGGAATCACTCTCAGCAAAAACCTTTCTCTATAGTAACGAATAAAGAGCATTTTGTTGCTGCCAGATATAATTGAAAGTTGCGGTTTTGAATAAGTACACATTCTCTGTTATGCTAAAGAATTTAATACGGCTTGATAGTCATTAAGGATCAGGTGAAGATTGGCTATAAATTAATTATTCTTAGAAACCATGCCCTAATTATAGTGCTTTATACAAAAGTCTGTGTTGATGGAAACAGTTCAGACTATATCTGACTTTGCCAGAGGCTTCCTGGTGGAAAAAACAATAACTAACTGCAGGGTTCTTTCCATGGTAATGATTTTGCTTGTCAATCGGTGAGGTCTTGGAACACCATATTTGCATGACTGATAGTCACACTGAAATAGCAATTTATTCATTGGACAAATAGTCACTGACACTCTTCTAGGTCCTAGAGATACAGCAAAACAGTAAAATCTTCTGCCGTTTTAGGACTTACTTTCTAGTTGTCCTAAATAAACAAGAGAAGCAAAATAAAAAGTTTGTTAGATTGTGGTGAGTGTTAAGAAAAATATAAGCTGTGAAGAGAGTACTGAGAGTGGGAGGAGTATTTTATTTTTTAGTAAAGTGATAAGGGAAGGAAAAGACCTGAATTGAAGGAAGTGAGGGAGCAAGCCAGGAGGATAACTGGGGAAAACAAGAGCAAGTGCTCAAAGTCCAAGCGAGCTTCCCTGGAGTCTTTGAGGTTCAGAAGGAGACGAGCGTGGCTGCCCCAAAATGAGTGACAGGGAAAGAGTAGAAGGAATTGAAGAATTGAGGTCAGAGAGTTGGGAGTCTGCTCTTGGTCTTGTGGGTCATTGTAAAGGCTGACTTTTATTCAGAGCAAGATGGGGAGAACGGAAGGATTTTGAGGAAGAGTGAGATGATTTGACTTACATTTTAACAGGATCATTCTTCAAGCTCTTTCCTCTACAACTGCTCTCATCCATTTAAGAAGTTGACTCACCAGGGATCAGACTGACCATTGCATTATTTTAAAGTGTGTACTTCCAGGTAGCAGTTGTTAAAATATGGTTTAAAATGCACATAACATAGAGATCTTAATTTAAGATAACCACAACATTTTCCCAGTCCATGGAATCAGAAAGCTAACGGGTTTTATTCACATGTCTTACATTCTAAGGAAAAATGCAGAACAATTGGCATGTTGGATAGAAATGGAGGGAGATTAATTCTCTTAATTCCACCTCCTTGGTTCATGACATCATTTCTTCCCTGGAGGATTGAGGTAATCTCTTCCTAACTGGTTTAGATGCTTTGAACCAAACTTCCCTTCTGCCAATACCATAGTTAAGGTATTGGTTTTTTTTCTAAAGGACTACAACAAACTTCCTCTAACCTGTCTTTCTGCCTGCTTTCTTGCTTTGCCTTTGATGTATTTTCAATTGTGTTATCAGAGAACTTTTTCTTTTATAGAAATGCAGTTAACATCAGACTCCTTAAGATGGCACAGAGGTGTAACGCTCTCGCCTGGTCCTGCTCACCTTATCTAGTCTGCTCATCTCATTTCACAATGTCTATACCTGTCTGTAAAGGACCACGTACAGCTTCCTGAATATGCTGTGGTTTCCCTTGATCTCATGCTGTTGCACATGCTACTTTCTTGGTTCACTTCTATCTGTCATCCGAGACTCAGTCCAGGTGCTACCTCTTTTGAGAAGCCAGGGTTATCTGCCTTTCCTATATATAACCACAGCACATTTTGCAATTATTATAACTGCTAGTTTACTCCATTGACTTATAAGTTATATGAAGAGAGAATGTTAATATTATTCACCTTTGTATTTCCAAGACCTAATATATGGTAGGTGATAAATAAATGATCCCTAGAGGAGATAAAGTAACATAAAGAAAGTAAGGAGAGGAGACTGGTCTGTAATGTAAACATCAGCGCTGTCCTGGATTGTAAAAGAAATGGAATAAAGATGCTAACAACTGACTGAAGTCCTATGAGGCAAAAGAAATTGGGTTAGCTCTCTCTCTTGCCCAGAATTGATCAGCTGCTTTTACAAATATATGTCATGCAAGTATATTAAGCAGAACTTGCAAGTTATTGCTCTTTTACCGTCATTGCCCCTGGTGTTTCAAATGAAGATTTTTACAACATATGCGTTTGTTAGATCTGCATATTTATGGGTTTTTTTCCTTAAAATTCCAAAGCTTTTGAAGGTATCACAGTAGCCTCTTGATAGTTAGACAAGAATAAGAATTGCTCATCCAACTAATAGCTGTTGTGACATCAATTTAAAGTCTTCTAGTCAGTTGTCCTGGGATTCCAGTGCAGGCTTGCAAGGGAGTCATCAAAGTCTATGACAGTTAAATGGAGTTGGGCATAGGGATAACAAAATGTGTTCATTTAATTTAACAACTATTTGACCAGCTATAGTGGTCAGGTGCTGACCTAGATCTTGGTGATATAATTTTAAATTAAACAAGCTCTCTGCCTTCAGACCTTTTGTATTAGAATGTCTTCTCTTTCCATTCTATAAATGAGTGTGATGGTAGAAATGGTATAACTAAACTATTCAACAGGTTTAATTTGCTCTTGAAAATGACAGAGAAGTGGAAGAAATCTGAAAACTTAGCTTTCTGTCACACCCCTGACAATTTCCCTGGAGAGCCCAAACTGAACCAAAAAAAAAAACTTCACTCAGACCAGCTCCTCCCCTGAGGGTGCTTCCTCATGAAACAGAGACCTACTTACTTTCAACACAATATTTTACAATTCTGCTTTGCCTGAATTTCTTCTCCCATATATAGGTTTTGGTGTCATGTTGGAATTTCTAGACATGCTATACAATTTATTTAAAAATTTTTATTGAATTAGGCCACTTTATAGTTGGTTACAAAATTTAAAAAGCGACTGATACTACTTCCAACTCATAGAGTGACAGATTGAGGACATATTAAACCTCTTAATTTACATTGAACTTAGTGAGAAACTCAAGGCATTGAATAACAAATCACTTTTGCAATCAACTTGGAGGGTAAATGGAGTAGATTCTTAGTAGTAATAAGGAGTCATATGACTCACTGTGGCCATTATTCCTTTGGCATTTACAAATCTCTAGTGTAAATATCCATCCACAGTAGCCAGTTGCTAGTTCACCACCATAGCAGTAACTGAAATTTGCAGACCATGTGTTAAATTAGTGAATGGGTCCAATGATTTGGACAATTCAATTGGAGGTGTCTGAAGTGTCATATTGATTTTAGCCTTCTTCTAATTTCCAGGGAGGACTTGGTTGGTGGAATATTGCCAAAAAAGGTTGAAAAGAATGATTCAGAACTGGAGTCACGAACAGCAAGCGAGCTGGAACTGGTGTTCTTGACCCAAAGGACAACCTTAGATCACACTGTAATATATTTTTTTCTATTACTATTTTCTGTTAGGTTTTAAAGTTTTTTCCATTTCTATTACTAATGTTTTCTATTTCTATTGCAATATATTTTCCCATTACTAGCCCGTTAAGACAGATCAATGGATTAAAAAAAATTGCTGGCAGTTCTACCTCTTATTTGGAAGAATGTTTAAGATGTTTCACTTACCTCTCAAGAATCTCTCAGTCCACAGAAAATGTCACTCCTATGAACTTAACAACTGTCCAAACTTCTGTTTTATTTGGCTTTCTCCCTTGGGCTCAGACCAATACTTCTCAGAGGGCACCTCTGCTAGAATAGCCTGCAGCTACTTCAACATTTATATGTGCAACATTTATATAATCAATTTATATAAATTGATTTCATTATCATCAATCCAACACACAAACTTGTTCCATTTCCTGAGTTTTTAATCTCAGGCTTTACCATTCATCATTCTACTCATAACCCCAAACTCAGAGTTGTTCTTAAATCTTACCATTCTCTCATTTCCATATCCTAAATGTCAACAAATCTTTATATATATATATATAATCTTATATATATTTCTTAAGACAGAGTCTTGCTCTTTCGCCCAGGCTAGAGTGCAGTGGTGCAATCTCAGCTCACTGCAACCTCCGCCTCCCGAGTTCAGGCAGTTCTTCTGCTTCAGCCTTCTGAATAGCTGGGATTACAGGCACATGCAACCACACCTGGCTAATTTTTATATTTTTGGTAGAGATGGGGAATTCACCATATTGGCCATTCTGGTCTCGAACTCCTGACATCAAGTGATCCACCCGCCTTGGCCTCTCAAAGTGCTAGGATTACAGGTTTGAGCCACCATGCCCAACCAGTCCTACAAATTCTAACTCTAAACTGTCTCCTAATTCCTTTTCACCTCTTGATTGGTACCGATGTTGCCTTTGTTTAGACTTTATTTTCTTTTACTTTTTATAGACAGGGTCTTCTTCTGTCACCCAAGCTGTAGTGCAATGGCCCAATCCTAGCTCACTACAGCCTTGAACTCCTGGGCTCAACTGATCCTCCCACTTTGGCCTCCAAAGCACTGGGATTACAGATATGAGCCACCATGCTTGGCTTAGTGTAGACTTTACATGTGTGTTCACACCTCCATGCTTTTGCAGAAAATCCTGTTTGTCTGCATGCACTTTCCCCCTCGACTGGCTTTTACTTATTTCTAAAATCCCACATTTTCTCTCTCTCTCTCTCTCTCTTTTTTTGAGACAGCCTGCTCTGTCACCCAGGCTGGAGTGCAGTGGCACGATCTCAGCTCTCTGCAACCTCTGCCTCCCGGGTTCAAGCCTCAGCCTCCCAAGTAGCTGGGATTAGAAGCATATGCCACTAAGCCCAGCTAAGTTTTGTATTTTTAGTAGAGATGGGGTTTCACCATGTTGGCCAGGCTGGTCTCAAACTCCTGGCCTCAAGTGAACTGCCTGCCTCGGCGTCCCAAAGAGCTGGGATTACAGACATGAACCACTGTGCTCGGTCCCACATTTTCTCTTCTGTAAGCCTTCTTATTTGCTTCTTATTTGCTGTGTTACCCAGAAGAGTTATGGGCTTCTTCCTCATTGCTCCCATATCTTTTGTAACACACTTTTCTGTGATGCTTATCAATTTAAATGATAGCCAGGATAGCCATACAGTAATAAATTACTGTAAGATTTAGTAAATTAATAAATTAATTTAAACCCATGCATTCCTGGGTGCTAAATGTTTGTTGGATAAATTAAAGAATTGATTAACAAACCTGGCAAATTAGCAAACTGATCATTCTTGAACAGAAGAAAGACACACAAAAGATTGGGGAAACATCATTAGGGACTGTGCATTTCTAGGCAGGAAACGAGTGGCATAGAGGCCATGTTTCCACTGTTTCTTTTTCACTGGAGTAGGATATCTGAAAGATAGAGAAACTTCTGGGGAGGGAACTACTGACAATGCAGTTAGTGTTGGTGAAATGGGCTTAGATACCTGAACCATGACTTCATATCCTGGCTCTTGGCTGGGGTTACATGCATATTGCAAAAATGAGGAAGAATAAATATGTTTTCCCAGAAGTTAGCTGGCCTGTTTGAGGGGGCTCACCACTGAAAATGTAGAGAAAGCAAAATAAGCTCCTGGATAAAGCCACGAGGCTGATTTCTTTGGGGCAGAACAGATAGGACACAGAATGAAAAATAAGACTGAAGGAGCTTCTCAGGGATTCACATGAGAGAATCATTAGAAGACACTGAAAGAATTACTTAGAAATTCAAGTATCAAGGCAAACATAAAGCACGTGGGTTGTAAATAAAATGAATACACATTGAAACATGTATATATCTGAATAATCTAAGGGGAAATACCAGGATTTAGTGGACATGCTATCATGGAATAGTTTGTCTTACATAACAAATACATAAAGAATTAAAAATTTGATAGTAAGAAAAACATAACAGTACTATATGTGTCAAGAAGATATACCTTTAAGAAAATCCACAAAATATATACTAACCTGCTTTCAAATAAATAAAAAAGAGAGAAATGATGTTTAATTGACCTAAAAGAGGAAACACACAATGTCTTCTTGATATATGTTACAAAAGGGGGACGTAATCAAGATATGGTAGTAATTAGGACATAATCTGGCCACTTGCTGGAGACTTAGTCAGGGAAACTCAGAGCATCTGACAAGTATTAACCTGCTTGATGACGATTCTGTCCCAGAGAATGAAGTCGAAACTCATCCTAGAAATGGCAGAAGCTAGTGTGCTAACATTCTGTATTTTTATGAAAAGGAAAATAGAAGATAATGAATTTGATTATGCACCCGATATGTTTTTATAGTCATTTAAAAAATCTCTGTAAGGAGGCCAGGCGCGGTGGCTCATGCCTGTAATCCCAGTGCTTTGGGAGGCCAAGGCAGGCAGATCACTTGAGGTCGGGAGTTCAAGATGAGCTTCGCCAGCATGGCAAAACCCCATCTCTACTTTAAAAAAAAAAAAAATTAGCTGGGTATGGTAGCAGGCGCCTGTAATCTCAGTTACTCAGGAGGCTGAGGCAGGAGAATTGCTTGAACCTGGGAAGCAGAGGTTGCAGTGAGCTGAGATGGGCAACAACTGTCTCAAAAAAAAAAAAAAAAAATTTCTGTAAGAAATCTCAGCACGGAGGAGCTGGTGACACTGCTTGCCTCTGGGACAGGGAGCTGGGTGGCAGGGGCCAGGGGTGTCAGAGACACTTCTCACTGTTTGTTTTACTTTAGAAATGTTGAACTATGCAATTGCATTGCATATCAAAAAAAAAATTAAAATAATCAAAGACCAAAAAAAGAGAAAATTCCAAAACAATATTTATGCTTGTAACAGGGGAGGATCCTTTTAAGATATACTGTAACACTTTGCACACAGTCTGGGCAACATAGTAAGACCTCATCTCTACAAAATATTTAAAAAATTAGCAGGGCGTGGTGGTGTGAACCTGTAGTTCCAGCTACTTGGGAGGCTGAGGCGAGAGGATTGCTTGAATCCAGTTTGAGACTGCAGTGAGCTATGATTGTACCACTGCACTCAGCCTGGGCAGCAGAGTGAAACCTTGTCTCAAAACAAAACAAAACAAAACAAAACAAAAAAACAAAACAAAACTTTGCACAAGCCTTTTAAACAATTTATATTGTTAAGCCTTTGCACAAGCCTTTATTAAACCATTCATTTTGTTAAGATAAAAACCTTAGACAAATTAAATTGAACAGAGTTTAATTGAGCAAAGAATGATTTATGAATCGGCAGTCACCAGAAGCACAGCAGATTCAGAGAGACTCCTGTGCAGCCACATGGTGGAAGAAAATTTATGGACAGAAAAAAGGAAGTTATATCCAGAAAATGGAAGTGAGGTACAGAAACAGCCAGGTTGATAACAGCTCAGCATTTGCCTTATTTGAACCTGGTTTGAACAGTTGGCCACCGTTGGCTGAAAATTGGTGATTGGCACAAGAGTAGGTTCTGGTCTGTTTACACATCCAGTTGTGTTACAGTTCACTGTGGACGAGAAACCTTTAGGCAGAACTTAGAATATGTAAGGAGGCAGCTTTAGGTGAAACTTAATTTAATAATATCATATTACAATAATATAGTATGAGTATATCTCTTAAGCAACTTGTCACATTACCCAGAGCATTCTGTGCTGTCTGGGGAATGTACGGATAGATACCCAATGTACACTGAAGGCTCCCAATTGGGAGGGCTCCTTCTCCTGTCCTCCTTGTCTCCCTCCACAGAGAGTGTGTGCTTACCAAGAGTCAGTTCGGTTTGTACTCAAACCAGATTATGTTGGTTGTATTTGATCTTTCAAAACTTGTAATTGAATTAAATATTATTAGGCTGATGAAATATGAAGTGTAGAGTGACAGAGAGTCGCTGTTTCTTGAAAACTTACTTTAATACTTTGGAAAGACTATAAACATGAGATGCTAAAACAAGTGCTGTTACAATAGATATGAGCAAGGCAACTGTATAAGACTTGGGAAAAATCACAGAAATCTAAATGGTTTTAGTATTCAGCCACCTCTACAGTGGTGGTACATTCTTTCTCTATTTTAAACAAACTAAAATTAGAAATTATTGATGGCGTATTATGGCTATGCAAGAAAGACCATGCAAAGTTCAATCATCAATCAAAGAAAAGGCCTTGACCCTATTTCTAAAGTTTGATGAGTAGTGAATGTATCTTTAAGGGTTTAAAGTTAAAATTAAACATTTCAGCTATGCATGTGTTATGAGTGTCCACTTTTTTTTTTTACAAAGAGAAACGTAAGAATGAGACTGTCCACTTTAATAGAGTTTTTTGTTTAAACAACTGACCACAGATCTTCTATTGTAAGATTCTTCAGAAAAGGAGGCCGTATCTTATTTATCTTTGTAATCCCTGTGCATCATACAGCTCTTAGAACACAGTGCACAGTGAATGTTCAAGAAATGTTTATTGAATAGTTGTTATGTCAATAGAGTAGAGAGTAGCATTTATTTTTTCTCTGAGTCATTATACTGGGGCGTCACTGGACCTTCCACCAAAACTTCAGAAGTGTAGAGTGAAAATGGCACATTGCAAATTGAATTCAGGAGCTAAGTTAAGAGAACGAGTATCCAAATATGTGGAAGGAGCTGGAAAATCTCATCTTTGGTCAATGTAAGATCTAGAATATAAAGAAAATCTAGAGTCAAAGCCATCAGAAAGTGACAAAGAAGCAAGAAGAGAAAATTAACGTATTGTGAGTTCCAAGCAAGAGTAAGTTCACTTGAAATTTTATGGCCATGCCTTGTTCAACATTTCTCTACTGAACTTAAATAAGTAATATTCTGAGTGAGCTTTCAACGGATGAAATTCTGGAAACTGTGAAGCTAGATATAATTCTATAGGAGTTTGTTAGCGAGAGAAAAATGAAAGATTTCTTGGGAGAAAATAACAAAGCCATTGTAGTTTATGATAAACGGGGGATGGGGGGCAACTTTACTTAGATGCATAAAATATACCAGCATTGCACTAAGTGTATTGCATGAAATACAAGGTTACAATATATTACATTCTCTGTATTGCCTGATATTTATTTTCTTTTTATTTGTTGTTTAATTCTCTGTTTCCTCTTTTGAAGCAATCTCCATGACAGAATTGTCTTATCTTGCCTGTCTTCCTCACTGCCACAGGTCCACAGTCTTAAATAGTGCCAGACACATATCAAGGTCCTCATGAAGATTTATTAAATGAAGTTTCAGTGAATACATGGACAGGCAGCAACCTGGAGAGCTCCAGAAAAGGCAGGGACAAAGGTTCACAAAGAGGATCACAGATGAAAGCCACTCTGAAGCAGAGAGGGAAAATGACCCCTCCCTCCACCCTCACCACCACCAATGGGGTATTTTCATTTATACATTGAAAATAAAATATGCCTGTAATTCCAGCACTTTGGGAGGCTGAGGCCTGAGGATCAGTTGAGCTCAGGAGTTTGAAACCAGCCTGGGTAACATGGCGAAACCCTGTCTCTACAAAAAATACAAAAATTAGCCAGGGATGGTGGCATTGGCCTGCAGTTACAGCTACTTGGGAAGCTGAGGTGGGAGGATCTCTTGAGCCCAGGAGGTGGAGGTTGCTGTGAGCGGTGATCACGCCATTGTACTCCAGCCTGGGTGACAGAACCAGACCCTGTCTCAAAATAAATAAATAAATAAAATTAAAATTTAAAATTAAAAAAAAAAAAACCAGCTCACTTTTTGTCCATTACAAGGCACTGTGGTAGAGGTGGCAAGATTAAGGTATGGATACCTGAGAAACTGGTGGCTTTATTAGAAACAGAAAAGGCACCTCTCAAGGAAAGGTAAAAAATGCTTATTAACTACTTTAATAGAAATTTTTGTCTTCTTGGTTTATAGCAAAAAAAAAAAAAAAAGATTCATTAGCTGGTGAACATAGTTTCAATAATTTTCAAATGCAATTTATGAGACCATTTCATAGTAGATGTAGGAGTTACTATATCATTCCTCTCTAAATCACTCAAATGAGAAGACAGAATCATTATGCAATCATTTAAGTATTTTTAACTAAAGAGATTATGTTCGTATCATAATCTTTCTTAAATGACTACATTGTGAAACTAAAAGACAAAAGAAAGAGGAAAGAATATTTCATGTCTTTGCATTTATAATTCTGCAGAGAGTACTGGCTCTCAAGTCTGCTACAGTCACCTGGGAACTTTAAAAAATAAACCAATGACAAGCCTCATCCCAGGCCAATTAACTCGGAATCTCTGGGGGTGGGGCCCTAGCATCAGCAGTTTTTCAGTGTTTCCAGGGTGATTCTTATGGGCAGCTGGGTGAAGGACAATTAATCCAAGAGATGCTATGGAGGGAACAATAGGAAACCACCTTCACTAGCACCCTTTATGAGAGTCAATCTGAACTACAGTGATAAGCTTGGAACTTAAATCATTTCTGAGGGCTCAAATCTGAATATTCTAAATATGATGTTTTATATGGAACTCTAACTTCTCATAATATTATACATTTTCTTCATTAGGGAATCAATTTACTAACCCAAAAGTTGGTCAAGGAAATAAACCCTTCAGAAAGCATAATGACTGACCATTAGAGACAGAATGTCATTACGCATTAGTAATGACTACTCAGCTTTTTTTTTTTTTTTTCTTTGAAACAGGATCTCACTTTGTTGCCCAGACTGGAGTGCAGTGGTTCTATCTCGGCTTACTGCCGCCTCAATCTCCTGGGTTCTAGCAATCCTCCCACCTCAGTCTCCTGAGTAGTTGGGACCACAGGTGCGAGCCACTACACCTGCCTAATTTTTTGTTTTTGTTTTTATAGAGAGGAGATCTTGCTATGTTGCCTGGGGTGCTCTCGAACTCCTGGGCTCAAACCATCTTTCCACCTGGACTCCTCAAAGTGCTAGGATTACGGGCATGAGCCACCCCACCTGACCAGACCACTCAGATTAAAAAAAAAAAAAATCTTTCTGAAGTAAAGATTGTGACCCATTGAAATAGTTTGTCAAGGGAGGTTGTGAAAATTATTTCTCTACAGACACTTTAAATTAAAGTCATGTTGTATCTTTTGAGTTGTTTAAATTGAAGTCTGCCTAGTGAAAGGAAGATGGACCAGACAATTTTGAGAAATTATTTTCAAACCAGAGGGTTTATTTTATTTTATTTTTTAATCTATGCTTAAACTTTGCTGGGGGAATCTTGACATCTGTTTGGTGGTATCTTGCACTACAGCTCCATGCTCTGTTTTGAGAAAGATGGTCAGTTGACTAATGGACCATCCATACAGGGCGGACATGGACAGGTGCCCATTTCCCCACTGCTGTGACAATGTGGCCGTTTTCAGTAAAGGAACACTTGATTTCTTTATTCTGTTCCTTCCTTCCCTGTCTCACCTTTTCTAACACCACTCTCCATTAGTCCTCTGGGCTACCGTTTTCTCCTTACTCTGTATTGGATACTTATGTGCTAGGAACTCACAACATTCCTGCAGGATTGATACCATCTATTTTACAATCTCCAATTTATAGATGAGAAAGTGGGATGTGGAAACGTGAGACAACTTTCCTAAGTCACTCAGCTGGTGAGTGGTAAAGCCACTCTGGGATCATAGGTTTGTCTGACCCAGAGTCTAGGCTCTCAAGCACTATATTTACTCTTCCATGCTTCCACTGTGGGCGGAGTCCCAGGGCATATTCTCGGCGGCTGCCCACTACAGTCAGATCCTGCCTACCCAGTCTGTAAAATGGAGCAGCTCTGCCCTTTCTTACTTCCCACTATAGGGAGCAATCCCCCTGACCATAGGTACACACCCAGGATATGTGACTTCTAGGGAAATCCCCCTAAAGGGGAGAACTCAGGAGAGGCTGGAAAATCAAAGCATACCTGGCTGCCCACTGCCTTTGGTTTTGGTAGAAAGACCATTCCAATGGTTCATTTCTCTCAGCAACAGTCTGTTCTTATTCCCACTGGATAAGGGGTCAGAGTTAGGGTCGCCTTCTGGCTAGTCCAATGAGAACTCACTTCATGCAAAAGGGCTGAACTCTACTGCCCAAATTTCTCCCATTGGAAGGGCCCAACAGCCTCCTCCATATTCAGTAGTTCAGATCACCCCACATTTTTATAATCAAATATACATGCATGTGTATATATATGTGTATACATGCATATATATTTGCATGTATATACACCTGCATATATATATGATTATATATATACACGCACATATACAGTATTTATTTATTTATTTTGTTTTATTATTTTTCTGAGACAGAGTCTTGCTCTGTCACCCAGGCTGGAATGCAGTGGCATGATCTTAGCTCAGTGCAACCTCCACCTCCTGGGTTCAAACGATTCTCATGCCTCAGCCTCCTCAGTGGCTGGGATTACAGGTGTGCACTACCACACTTGGATACTTTTTTTTGAGGTCGAGTCTCACCCTGTCACCCAGGCTGGAGTGCAGTGGTGTGATCTCGGCTCACTGCAAGCTCCGCCTCCCGGGTTCATGCCATTCTCCTGCCTCAGCCTCCCAAGTAGCTGGGACTACAGGTGCCTGCCACCATGCCTGGCTAATTTTTTGTATTTTTAGTAGACACATGGTTTCACTATGTCAGCCAGGATGGTCTTGATCTCTTGACCTCGTGATCTGCCCACCTCGGCCTCCCAAAGTGCTGGGATTACAGGCGTGAGCCACAGTGCCCGGCCGATAATTTTTATATATTTAGTAGAGGTGGGGTTTCACCATGTTGCCCAGGCTGGTCTCGAACTCCTCAAGTGAATCCCCCCTCCTTGGCTTCCCAAAGTGCTGGGATTATAGGCATGACCACTGTGCCTGACCATATATACAGTATTTAAAGGCAAACAATGAATGTTACCTTTGCTTCCTTAAAAGTGTTACAGTCCCATGAATAGAAGGTGGCTAGCATTTATCCAGCACAACTTTTTTGAATTAGTGCCATTGGTTTATTGCATGCATTTAGATTATTTACCCTAAAAAGCAAAAAATCACCCACTCAGAACCTGATTAACTGCGAAGAGAAATAAGCAACATGTTCTTTAAAAAGTAGAGAGAAAGGAAAAAGATTATATGACTTGTTATTTATGACGACTAACCTGGTAAATTGGTCCCCTAATGGCCTAAAGATGTAAGTATTTGGAGGCTCAGAATATCTGGCTCTGTGAATCGCTTTAGACTCCAATCTGTTCTCATTTGCATCTGAAATAATACTGTTTACCTCAAATGCAGTAGATCTTGTCTGAAGAGGCTCACATATGAAGAGTTCTTTACAGAACTTGTTAACTTAATGGTAAAAATATTTTTCGTAAGTTATGAAGTTACTCAATTATGTACAATTAAAACGCTGAGGAAAGTATAATTATGGCTCTGAACCAGTGTACTAAATTTGTTTTGTTACTGACAATTTTGAGTATTAAAGAAACTTATTTAAAAGATATAGTTGCCCAAAATTAATTTTTTATTTTTTATTTTTTTTGAGACGGAGTCTGGCTCTGTCGCCCAGGCTGGAGTGCAGTGGCCGGATCTCAGCTCACTGCAAGCTCCGCCTCCCGGGTTTACGCCATTCTCCTGCCTCAGCCTCCCGAGTAGCTGGGACTACAGGCGCCCGCCACCTCGCCCGGCTAGTTTTTTTTGTATTTTAGTAGAGACGGGGTTTCACTGTGTTAGCCAGGATGGTCTCGATCTCCTGACCTCGTGATCCGCCCGTCTCGGCCTCCCAAAGTGCTGGGATTACAGGCTTGAGCCACCGCGCCCGGCCCCAAAATTAATTTTTTAAAAAGTTGTAAACATCTTAGAATCTAGGTGCTGACTAATGTATTTCTATCTTGGACCTTATACAAGACTCTTTAGTTGATGATAATATGAAGATTTTATTAGAAGCTGGCTGGGTATGGTGGCTTACACCTATAATCCCAGCACTTTGGGAGGCCAAGGGGGGTGGATCACAAAGTCAGGAGATCGAGACCATCCTGGCTAACACAGTGAAACCCCGTTTCCACTAAAAATGCAAAAACAAAACAAAAAATTAGCCGGGTGTGGTGGTGGGCACCTGTGGTCCCAAATACTTGGGAGGCTGAGGCAGGAGAATGGCATAACCTGGGAGGCAGAGCTTGCAGTGAGCCGAGATCACGCCACTGCACTCCAGCCTGGGTGACAGAGAGAAACTCCATCTCAAAAAAAAAAAAAAGAAGATGTAGGTAGATGCTATAAGTGAATTACAGGAAGAAGATCCTTGAAGAGAATATAATAGCAAACATAACGAATGCTGTTTTATTTCCCCTATGAAGAATTAGTAATAAAATAATTTTAGGATGAGTAGAAAATTTCATGGGCCTCAAACGTTAGAGCTTTTGAAAGTGAACAAACGAATAATGTTTACTGATCTGTTTTTTGTTTGTTTGTTTTAGATGGGGTCTCGCTGTGTTGCCCAGACTGGAGTGCAATGTTGTGATCACAGCTCACTGCAGCCTTAACCTCCCAGGCTGAAGCAATCCTCCCACTTCAGCCTCCCAAGTAGCTGAGACTACAGGCATTTGCTGCCACACCCAGCTGATTGTTCATATTCTAGAGATGGGGTCTTGCCATGTTGTGCATGCTGGTCTTGAACTCCTGGGCTCAGGACATCCTCCAGCTTCGGGCTCCCAAAGTGCTGGAATTACAGGCATGAGCCACTGTGCCCAGCCTGATTTATTATCATGTTAAATTGTAAAGTATATAACACAGAAGTAAAACAGTTGAAAACAGTGTGTGAATTTTTAATAAAATAAGTTTGTATCACAGAATTTATTCTATACTTGTTTTTAAAAATGTTTCTTCACAAGGCGGGGCACAATGGCTCATGCCTGTAATCCCAGCACTTTGGGAGGCTGAGGCAGGCGCGTTACCTGAGGTTGGGAGTTTGAGACCAGCCTGACCAACATGGAGAAACCCCGTCTCTACTAAAAATTCAAAATTAGCCAAGTGTGGCGGTGGTGCCCCTAATGCCAGCTTCTTGGGAGGCTGAGGCAGGAGAATTGCTTGAATATGGGAGGCGGAGGTTGCAGTGAGCCAAGATTGCGCCATTGCACTCCATCCAGCCTGGGCAACAAGAGGGAAACTCCGTCTAAAAAAAAAAAAGTTTCAAGTACTATATTATGGAAAATATCAAGTCAATGCCATAAAATAAACATTTTGGACTCCACTGCATGAACAATAGCTGCATGAATAGATTGAATACTAAAATACGTTGTTGAGGAACTCAGGTTGATAGGATGCTCTCAGGAGTTAGCACAGTGGCCAGTTGGCATTTTGTCTGCTCGGAATCTCTTCTCTTTAACCATAACACTCTTACTCCTTTTGGAGAACGCCTCTCCACTCTGAGTGCATGTGGTTCCAGTCAGGCTGACTGTGGTGACTATAATAGTTGATGCCAGTGATAGGGTACAAGATCCAGGCGTGGGCAAGGAGGCGAGGACACAATATTTCTTGGCTCCTGGGATTGATTCAGATTTGGCTGCATGACCTGAGTCAAGCCAATTAGAATCCATCCTAGACTTTCTGGAGCTGTCAGGAAAGAGGTGCACTTTTTCAACAATGGGATTGCTGAATTCATAGGATCTACAGATGAAAGAAGCTGATGGTAGCCATTTTAACTGTTACTCATAGGAGATATACTAAGAAATGAATCCAACAGGAAGGAAGAAGAGTTGAAAGAGAGACAAACACCTGAAATGTGTGAACACTTGGATCCTGCTCTGTCAAAGCTAGTAATGCCTTGAATATCCAAATATGTGGGCCTTAATTTTTGTTTTTGCTTAAACTAATGTGAAATTGTGTTACTGTCCCTCCCAAATAAAATTGCCTCATGAATACACCTAAGTCAAATAGTGGTAGCAATAAGTAACTAATTTATAATAGTAACAGAAAAATGTGCTAATTAGGTAGAAATTATAAAACAAAGAAATTTATGCTTATCAGGGCTGGGTATGGTGGCCCATGCCTGTAACCCCAGCACTTTGGGAGGCTGAGGCAGGATGATTGCTTGAGCCCAGGAGTTCAAGACTAGCCTGAACCTCATCTCTACAAAAGAATACAAAACTTAGCCGGGTGTGGTGGTGTGCACTAGTCCCAACTACTTGGGAAGCTGAGGTAGGAGGATCGCCTGAGCCTACGAAGTTGAGGCTGCAATGAGATACAACCGTGCCACTGCATTCCAGCCTGGGCAACAGAATAAGATCTCATCTCAAAAAAACAAAAAAACAAAACAAAAACAAAACAAAAAAAATGCACATCAAAAAGCACGAGAAGCAGAACATATTTTATTAGGTTATTTCAAAATTTAGGTAGGATTATAGAATTTTAGTCCTGTAGAGATTAATTTTTTCAACCTTCTAATTTTAAATTTGTAGGTAAGAGAACTGAGGTCCAGAAGGAAGCATCTAAAATATTTAATAAAGCTTATTGATAAATGCTTCTGTGGGATTATAATAATGGAAATGAGCAATGACCTGCTGAAGGAGCTTAAAAAATTTAAATTTCTCAAGGCCCAATAGTGAAACCGTGAGTCAGTGACAAGTTAGAAAAAAAAAGAAAGCAACCGAATCAATGCCATTTTTCATCCAATTTAATCCAATCAAAGGAACCACAGGAATGAAATAGAATGAATCTAATTTAGAAATAGTTTATTCCTTTTCCTTAAATGTGACTTCACCCTTCTTTCAACCAAGACATGTAGAAAAAACTACAAACAGATACGCACCTAAAAATATGAGCCAGTTTATTCAATATTAAAATATTTCTTTAAACTGAAAGACAGGAGCAGCCTCTTCAGGAAAATCCCTCTGGGGTCCTATAAAAGTTTCATGCATTCTAAAGATTGGCGACCAGTGTAGCGTGTTCTTTGGGCTTGTTGTTCAGCGGAAAGAACATTTTCTTTGATACTTTAAGTTTGAAGAATCGGTGTATATTTTAATGCCACATATGTGAAGATACTTTTCAAATTTACTTAAAAATTTAGGCAGGAGTATAACTTTTTGGGAGAGTGAGATGAAAGAAGATTCTTTTTTAAAACAGAAAATGCAGTCAACAATCAAGAATAGATGTTCTTCAGATAAAATATTCACTAGAACCTGGGAAATTTGATTGTAAATTTCCCTGTTGTCTTAATAACTAATACCTGTTTTAGCTGTGTTGGAAGGAGTGGTGATAGATCCTTCCACAATGAAAATAAAGCAGGATTTGCCTATTTTGTAAATAGAACGTTTATATATTTAATTTTCTTCAGTTGAGATTTGCTTGTATATGTTTCTCTGTAAACTTGGGGATATTGACTTATTTTGTGAACACTGCTCGTTACAGACCAGTCCATCTCGACTTGACACTAGTCTATACCTAAGTTACTCCCAATTATTTTAGAGTTAAATTTATGTGACTGAAAGCCATGTGGTATGAACAAACAAGAGTAAAGGATTGTTACTGGACTGATGAGATAATTTGCTTTTTAAAAAACTTGCATTATAAACTGTGGGCACTAGAAATTATATTATTTAAGTGGTTTTAATTGCATGAAATTCTGAACAACCGTTTTTGAGGGACAGATATTTATTTAAATTTTAACATGCATTTTCCACTCTGTATTTATATTTCCATGATTGTCTTTATCCAGTAGTACATGTTTTGCAAACTCTTTCCTTAGTGCAGGGATTGCAAAAACTGTCATGAATTAAATATGTCATTTACGAAGTATACCTAATCTATAAGCCAACATCATGTAATGCAGCTTAATCTTGATTTTCTTTAACAGTTGTAATAAAATTGTTTTGATTTTGAAAATATTAATTTAGTTTGTTTATTCTTCAAAGGAATAACAAACACCTGACTGAAATGAACCTTTGGTTAAAATTATGTATTGGCATCGTCTTACCTTTAATTTCTAAGCAACTATCAGTATTTTCATGTTACCAAAGTCTATCAAGTCATTAGGAAAAATGACCAAACCCATTGTTTGGCATCATGGAGACCAAACAGCTGGCTGACTTAGATAAAGATTTCAGTCTTCTGTAAACTGGCCATGTGACACACTGGAGTCACAACAGAGGATTTGGAGATACTGAATTTGTCTTTAAACATTACACTTGGGAAAAATAAAAACTAAATCATCTACATTTTGAAATACGTTTTTTATTTATTTCAGTCTTTCACTCATTTATAATCATGAATTTGAATAGTGGAATTATGGGTTGGGTTTTTTTATGGGCAGCTTTGAAAGGTTTTAAAAGAGAAAAGGAAACTATCAGCCCTATCTCTGAAAAACAAGAAAACACAGTGGAAATAGTTTACATCATACGGAGATAATACATAAATAGTAAAAGGACTGTGCTATTGTAAGTCTAAAACACAGGGCACGCTTCCTACTCTTTATCTTAAGATACAGACTCCTTTGATGGAGAGTATAATAATGAAAATAAAGCTGAGCTAATTGTTAGCTTTAATTACTAAAGGTAACAGGATACAGCAAACAGGGTCTCCTGAAAAAATGAGGCTATTAAGTGTCTTTGAAATAACCATGTAAAGCTTAAAAACAGAAAAAGGAAAACACAGCAAAGAGTATGAACATTGCTTGGAAGGAAACACAAAGAGACTTTGAATGAAAAGGACTGAAATCACTCATATTCACGTGGAAAATTTCAGAATTAGTAGCCATGTTGGTACATAGAGCTCCTGTAAATGTTTGCCAAATAACTGAGCATTTTCTGTGTTTTTAAAGAGTCATTAACGTTTTCTCAGTTTATTGCATGTAATTATACAGAAACTGTGATCCGAAAGAGCTATTACTAATAAGCCCTGAGACTACAACATGAAAAAATACAAATAGGAACAAGTATGACTATTCATACAGTAAGAGTGCTGGCAGTATTTCCTCTGTTCAAAGAGTTAGAGAAGGAATAAGATAAATGAAGATCTTAGAAGTGATGTGGAAGTGAACTTTTTTTTTTTTTTTTTTTTTTTT
>NW_016828382.1:1490926-1503375 GCF_001698545.2 Rhinopithecus bieti | reverse complement strand
TTTTGAGACAGAGTCTTGCTCTGTCACCCCCGCTGGAGTGCAGTGGTGAGATCTTGGCTCACTGCAAGCTCCGCCTCCTGGGTTCAGGCCATTTTCCTGCCTCAGCCTCCCTAGTAGCTGGGACTACAGGTGCCCGCCACCACGTCCGGCTAAATGTTTTGTATTTTTAATAGAGACGGGGTTTCACCATGTTAGCCAGCATGGTCTCTGTCTCCTGACCTCATGATCCGCCCCCCTCAGCCTCCCAAAGTGCTGGGATTACAGGCGAGAGCCACGGCACCCGGCCGGAAGTGAACATATTGAAGAGAGCTCAAATATTAACATTTTGCTTACTAGAAGGAATCCCTGGGCTAAAGCAGATCTTTACTGCTGCTGTAAGTCTCCATTGGTCCCTTGTGTACAGCCCTTGTTAAATGACTTGCTTCAGGTCATGTCCTTTCTTAAAAAAGTGTAAGGCTGGGAGTGGTGGGTCACGCCTGTAATCCCAGCACTTTGGGAGGCTGAGGCGGGTGGATCATCTGACGTCAGGAGTTCAAGACTAGCCTGGTCAACATGGTGTAACCCCGTCTCTACTAAAAATACAAAAGTTAGCTGGGCATGGTCACACGCACCTGTAATTTCAGCTACTCGGAGGCTGAGACAGGAGAATCACTTGAACCTGGGAGTTGGAGGTAGCAGTGAGGCGAGATTGTGCCACTGCACTCCAGCCTGGGTGACAGAACTAGACTCCGTCTCAAAAATAAAAAATTAAAAAAATTAAAAAAAATAAAAAAACTAGGGATGAATAGGGTCAAAATGCAAATACTCTTTTACTTTCGTGTGATGAAATTATTCTCAAACATTTTTCTATGTGCATGCAAACATGTCAGCCCTCGGACTAGGGTACTGTGAATGAGGACTCCAGGGTATAAAATTTAAGAAGGCACTGAGAGGTAGTGCCTTACTCTTTATGCCCCAGGCACTTCTAGTCCTGGTCCTAAACATATGCAAAGATACATACACATATTTAGACAAATTATATAAAATATATTTAAAATCAAAATGAGATCACACTGTGCATGTGATCCATAGCTTAACTGAGTCACTCCACAATCCATGGCAAGCAACCTGCCTTGAGACAATACATACAACAATGTCACTCTTTTTTTCCATTTCCTTGTTTTCCCACTCAGTCTTTTTGTTTGTTTTTTGAGATGGATTCTCTCTCTGCCACCCAGGCTGGAGTGCAGTGGCCCGATCTCAGCTTACTGTCACCTCTGCCTCCTGGGTTCAAGCAATTCTCCCTCCCAAGTAGCTGGGATTACAGGTGCCCGCCACCATGCCCGGCTAATTTTTGTATTTTTAGTAGAGATGGAGTTTCACTATGTTGGCCAGGCTGGTCTCGAACTTCTGACCTCAGGTGATCTGCCCTTCTCAGCCTCCCAAAGTGCTGAGATTACAAGCGTGAGTCACCGCACCCAGCCTCCCCATTCAGTCTTGATATTTAATTTTTGGTTATATGAAAGCATAGCTTTGCACATATTTTAAAATTCTATCCTCAGTGAACACCACGATGGAAGAGCTGTATAAGGCAAAATATGAGAGAACGAAGGCAGAACTTCCACGCCCTTGCCAAGTGCACCATTCTCAGGCACCTTCGTAAATTTAACTATCCAGAAGCTACTTATTCTTTAAAATAGTTGCATGATACAATGTAATATGAATGTATTATCATTTATTAAATTCTCCCTCTGTTGATAGGCACTTATATCATTTCCAGTTTTGTGAGTACTGCTAATAATGCTGCCATCTTGTACATATATTTATGTATACTTGTGTATTTCGGAAGAGATTGTTGTGCATTCAACAAATATTCACATTTTAAAAGTAAATAGATACTGACAACTTTCTGAGAGGATGAAAATGTTTTCTATCTGTGTTGTTCCATATGGTAGCCACTAGCCACATGTGGCTGTTGAGCATTTCAGATGTTGCTAGTGAGACTGAGGAATTGAATTTTAATTTTACCTCATTTCAAATCTGCATTTTCAGTCAGTTTTTTTGGCTGATAGCCATTGGTTAGGACCTTTATAAAAATATTGAATAATAGCTATGAATAGGCAGATTTTTTTTTTTTCTGAATTTTAATCAAAAAACTTTGAGGGTCTCACCATATGTGTGATATTTCTTGTTGGTTACTGATACATTCTTTTTGTCAAAGTAACAGACACAGCTAGTGGGCTAACCCAACAGCCGTTCTGTGGCCTCCCACTGTAGATGATGGAAAGCTAGATACTTACTTCCTCCATTAAAGGGCAGTCTACCCACTTCTTATGGGGGAGAGAGATTGTGAAGTCTCTTAAGGGATAGGTATCAGAGCATGTGTGAGTGGAGACCTCGTTGGCATTCTTTGTTCCCAACTTCCAGTCTTGATGCCTAGAGCTATGGCAACCCTTCTGATTGTAAGCAACCAATATGTGAGAATGAAGAGCAGACAGCTAAGCATGGTGAGAACACAAAGCTAGAATGAGCCTGAGTCCTGGGTTATATTTTTGGCTCACTGACCCAGTTCTGAGACTGTCTGCTTCCGAAATTCTTGTAAAATAAACACAAAATGTTTTTACAGCTTAAACCACTACTCATAGTTTTCTGTTTGTTTCCACCAGAAGCATTTTTTTTTTTTTTTCGAGACAAGGTCTTGCTCCATTGTCAAGGCTGGAATGCAGTGGTGTGGTGGCGTGATCACGGCTCAAGCAATCCTCCCACCTCAACCTCCTGAGTAGTTAGGACTACAGGCACGCACCACAACCACAGCTAGCTATTTTTTTTTATTTTTTTATTTTTAGTAGAGTTGGAGTTTCACCATGTTGCCTATACTGGTCTCAAACTCCTGAGCTCAAGTGATCCTCCTCCTTGGTCTCCCAAAGTGCTGGGATTATAGTCATGAGCCGCCAGAAACCTTCTTAACTGGTACAAGTTAAGAAAACTTTTTTGTTTCTATTCCTAGCTTTATGAGTATTTTTAAAACCAGAAATGAGTGTTATGATCAACCAAATGTCTTTCTGAAAATGACTTTCAAATAACAGTAAATACTTAAATTGCGCTTAATATATGGAAGGCACGGTTCTAAAATTTTTTCATTTATGAACTAATGTAATCTTTACAGCACCTCTATAAGGTACATATTATTCTTTTCCATATTTTACAAATGAGGAAACTAAGACACAGAGAGGTCAGTTCAATTGCCCAAGGTCACACAGTTAGTAAGTGACAAAGCCAGGATTTGAACCCAAACAGGTTGGTTCTAGAATCTTGGGTCTTACTGTATCTCTAGTATTGAAAATGACCCATGGACCACAATATGTATTTCTCAGTTCTATCATAATTTTATTTTTATTTGTCTTTATTATTTGGTCAAATTAATGGCAAGTGAGTATGAATTAAGTATTTTTTACTGTAAAAAGAGAGCACTAGTAAAATTCATTTGATCAAGCTTCAAAGCAAACCTTGGCTATTCTTACTCATTAATTTTCTTAGTTTGATTCCACAAATTCATTTCTTAGCCTTCTTTTTTTCTTTCTGAGACTTAAAAGAACAATAACCCCTTTTTATTCCTACTAAAGCTAGAATTGTAATGGATGAATTAAGGTAATTTTTCCCATTTCTTTGATTTGTCTTGATTTTGGCCACATTTTCTGCTTTTTCCTCCCTTCCTTCTTTGATGAAGGACAGTGACGCTTTTGTTCTGTCATCTAAGAAAGCAGCATAGAAGCAAACAAAAAAGAAAATGAGAATTTACTGCGCCCACCCACTCCTGGGTTTTTATGCATCATCTTTTTTGTCCTATCCAGATAGTGCATAACTCAACAAATATGGACAAGGTCTTAAAATCCTGTTGGCACTTCCTAAATAATAGCAATAACAGAGCAACTTGGCAAAAGCAGTTATATAAGTAAGATGTAAACCTAGATTATCTACAGTTCGTGGTATAATGGGGATTGCTTTTCAGCTTTCTAGAAGTTGGCAACAGAAAATTATGTTGATACTTTATAATCTTTCAAGGCACTTGTTCTATTTTTCTTCTTTCATATCCTTTACGTATTGATTGGCATCTGGCAATGCCTTTGGAAATAAAATAAATTCAAAATAACTGAACAGAAGTTTGTGCAAAAAATAATTGTTAGTGGCCTGACTACAGTCTAACTATCATTGTAGGCTTGTTCTATTTACTACCACCTGGGAAGACGTGGAATTTCTCTGTGTGTATACAAATATAGTGATATTTAATTCATAGATTTATCATAACCATCATCATCATCACTACCTTTATCATTATCAATGTGATAATGGTAGTATCACGAATTACCATAATCATAATTTTCATGATTATAGGAGGTTTTTGCATATCTGCCATTTGTTATAATTCATTTTCTAGTGATTAAAAAAATCATTGCTAGGTGTGTAATTAAATGTCAGTGAATCTATATAATTAATCTGAATTCTGTAATAAACACTACATTCTCAACCTCACATAAATCCATGAATTAAGAACTATATCTTTGGCAAATATATATGAGAAAGGGTGTATAAATATTTTCTATAATGTAAATGTGAAGTTTATTTTAGCGAAGCCAGTCAGAAGGGCAGAAAAATAAAAATGATGCAAGCAGAAGGATTGATAATATTCACAGGGACAGAGGCAGGAGTATTTATAATGTTCACAGTCACAGAAGAAAATACAGAGCAAGATGGACCATGAAAATGAAAACATCAGAATAGAGTGAGAAGAAATGCAATAAAGACAAGAAGATTTAGAGACTTGAAAGGGAAGCTTGGAACTATTTATTGCTTTGCTATAGAAAGCAGTGGAACCAAATGAAGAATAAAATATAAATAAGGAGGTCGGAGGAGGAGATATTCTAGGGCATTTAGATAAGGAATTTGAATCTATTGGGAATGCGAGTGTTTGGAAATATACATACATCTCTCTGTTCAATTTCACGCTTGCAGGAGCACAGATGAGAAACTAAAAGTAAAAAGAAAGGCAAGACCTTTAGTGGGGTTTCTCAGGGCATTACCTCATGAGTACTGTTTTGAAGGAAGACCGCTTTCCATGCTCTTTAGCTTTTATTTTACTTTACTCCATAATGGAATTTAGATAAATTCCCTGTGTAACATCTTCATAGACACAAGTTTTAGAAAAGCCCACTATTCCCCCTTCTCTATAGCACAGCTTCGTGGTGGACTATTGTCATGCACAGCCTTCAGTGTGAGGATGTCTTAACTCAACTCCCAAGAAGTTCTGGGTTCAAATCCTTCTTTTTCAAGCTACTACCAGTGTCACTGAGAAATCCTATAGGCTTCAGTTTGTTTACCTGTAAAATTGGGAAAACAATTGTACTTAACGCATAGGTTGTTGTGAGATATCAGATAAGCATAATGCATGGAACAGTGAATGTTCAACAGCCGATATTATTTCTTTGATATGAACAATCTTATAACCATCAATATAGTCTTTATCTACCTGTTATTAATACTTTGCTTAATGGCTTAGTATTGTACTGACAGAAAGCTCAGTCTGCCTAAGCAAGTGTTAAATTTATTGTGGGCATGATGAGGACTTGTACCTGGTTTTGTTGATTTAGAAAGGTAAAGAAATTTAGTGCCTATTTATGATAATGTAAAAATTACTATGTATCAGAGAAAAAGGCATATTAAAAGAAACCTATTTTTTAGAAATGAATAGAAACCAATCAATGTGACCTTGAGACTTTGGCAAGATGAAGTTGGAGATATCACGTGGTCATGAAGATGGAGGATGCAGTGAGGCAGGGTAGGCTGGGGTGGTGAATATGCCTCTGGGACTCTTCTTGGCCTAACTTGATCCTGCTCTAATTGAAAACAGTAGCATAATCAAGAAAATGGCTCTTGTGATTAAAAAAAATTTAATATGTATTTATTAATATACATATATGACCACATATTTACATAAATATTAAATACTTATAAAATAGTAAATATATATACAAGTTGATTAATTATTATAATGGAAAAACTCATGAAACCACTATCTGGACAAAGAAACAGACCAGTGCCAGCACTCCAGAAACTGTTCATGTGTCCTCCTCAACAACAATTCCTTTTCCTGCCTTAAACTTCGATGCTGTAGTGATCACTTCTTTAATAGTTTTTCATAAAGAAAGTTATGTGATATTTGTTAATTCTAAACTTTAAAAACTTATTATGTAGTGTGATCCTGATTTGTGCATAAGACTAGAAGTGTGCTAAATTGTGGGTGTCAATTTTAATTTGTGACTGGATGTCTTTACCTATCTGTGTTTTGCTTAATGCTATGTTAACTTAATAGATAACTTTTTTCTATACTGAGACCAGATTTGTTTATATTAGGTTTGTTTAACTATGAGTTGAGGTCATTTATGATCTCTCAGATTTCCACTACTCCCAATCGAATGGAAATTCTAAAATCAATTTCCATTTGATTGGGAGTAGTGGAAATCTGAGAGATCATAAATGATACTGTAGTTGGCAGTCTGATAAATATTTTTGCATAGTATATTATTTTAAATCCTTTTACTTTCAACCTTTCTATATTTTGTATATGTTGGAAACAGAATATTGCTATTTTTAGTAGTATTTTAAAATATTTCTCTTAGTAATTTTTCTGTTTTAATTAGAAGATTTTGTACATTTATGTTTATTGTAATTGCCACTATCCTTAGGTTTAAAGCCGCCTTTTTAATGTTTAGTTTATTCTTGTCTCACCTTGTTTATGTATATTTTTTCTTTTCAGAAATGAGGGCTTACTGTGTTGCCCAGGCTGGTCTTGAACTCCTGGGCACAAGTGATTCACCTGCCTCAGCTTCCCAGAGTGTTGGGATTACATACAGGTGGGAGCTACTGTGCCCAGGCTGTTCATGTTCTTTTTCCTCTTGTTTCTTTTCTTTATTATCTATTCCACCATTAGCTTGATGGCTATATACTCTTTTACTGTTCTTTTATTTGCTGATTAATCTAGAAATTAAAAAATGTAGACTTTATTTATTCTGATTCTATTTAAACAATATTTAAAAATATTTATTATTTAGTGCAGTCTGCTTATAGTGATTTTCTTTTTTGGTTTGTCTGAAAAGTATTTTTTTTTTCATTTTAAAGGACATGTTGCTGGTTATAGGTTGACAGCTATTTTCTTTCAGTAGTTGAATGATATTCTGTTGCCTTGTAGATTCCATTGTTGTAGTTGCTATTTCAAAGTCAATTTGTCTTTTTATTTCTCTGGATGCTTTTAAGATTTTCTCCTTGTCTTTGAATTTCAGTGGTTTTATTGTTGTGTACCTTTAGGGTTGTCCTTTTTATTTGTTTTTCTTGGAATATTTTAGAGTTCTTCAATCTTTATGTGTTTGGTCAATTCTGGAAATTCTCAATCATTTTATCTTTAAATATTGCTTCTACTCTATTTTCTCTCTTCTCTCTAGGACTTTAATAACAAGAATTAGAGCTTCTCATGGTATTGTCTATGTCTCTTAAATTATTTGCTCGATTTTCCGTCGTTTTATGTCTCTCCTTCATCTGGATATTTTCTTTTGACTTATGTTCTAGTTAGCTTTCTAATTTTCTTATCAGCTGTGTAATCTCCATTAAGGTGATATTTTTCAGTTCCAGATTTTCATTTACTTTTGTAGTTTCCAGCTCTCTGCCAAAGTCTCCAATCCTGTATCTTACTTCCTTGAACATTAGCCTGATTCTCCTGAACTCTGTTTTTATCATCTATTGTTTCTTTGGATTTGTGGGCATGTCATCTTGGCTACTGATACATCTGGTTATTTATGAGTACATGCTAGCCATTGATTTGAAAATTGTAAAAACAATTTGAAGTCTAAGCTGCTATCTTCTCTCAGAGAGGATTAACCTTGGTTACTGGCAAGTGGCCAGAAGCAGTAGAGATAAAGGATCGAGATAAAGGATCACATTAATTCCACTTCAGAGATGATTTGAAGTTAGGCTTTTGTTTCTGTGAAGAATGGTCTACTTCTCATTTACTCCCTTTGGCCAGAGCCTTGGGGTTAAATGGAGATAATGATACCACCAGTTTCATAGGGCAATAAACATTCATGTAAAGCACTTAAGCACAGTGCTTGTATATAGTCTGTGCTTAGAACTGTTAGTTAATATTGTTAAGAATCAATAGAGGAAGGTTGGGGTTATGATTCTACTACGAATTTACTTAATTATTCAGGGTAAGTTGTGGACCTTCTCTAAGCTTCAGTTCCTTCATTTGCAAAATGAGAAAGTTAGATGAAATGACTTCTAAAGTCCCTTTAAGCTCTAAAATTTTATCACCATGCAAGTCTTAAAGAGAATTGCAGACTCATTCTGCCTTCTTCTCAACCCAATCCATCAAGAACATTTGTTACAAAAATGCATTATGGGGAAAAATATAACTTTCCTGGTAATTTATAGGGCTATATGCAGGGCAGTTTGGGTTGATAACTTAGTGGAGTTATCACTCCACTAAGAGTGATTGTTCTTCAGATCATTAAATTATTAAAACAATCACACACTGGTATGGCTGCTGTGCTTCTACTGTTTCGTTTGAAAGACATTCATTAACAGAGGTAGAAAGACCAAGAGATATCTGTGAAAGGTTAAGGCCATGTTTCTCCCTAGTGTGTATTAACATTGTCTTTCACAACTGCCATACTTTGTTTAGTAATGAAAAAATGGAAATCTTACTTTAAAAATATATTTTTTTAAATATTAGACTTCTTTTTGCTTTCAAAGCTAAAGTGATGCATAACTTTAGTTATAAGAGAATTTCAAAATCATTCTTTAATTCTACCTTATCTTCTTTGTCTACAGATTCATAATCTATATGTTCTTCATGTGTAGTCTCTACTAGTTCAGAATCAAATATGTCAATTCTATTGTACTATTTAGAGCATTACATGGCAGTGACATCAAATTAGCATATATATTATTTTCTTCACTTTGACTATGTTTAAAGTGTCGCTAAAATTTTCTTTGTCTTAGCTATATTAAGGAAAAATATAGCCAAAGAACGTTAGTTACCGAATCCTTAATGCCTGTTGCTTGTTTTTAATTTTTTAACAGAAATATTGACAATACACTCTGCGTCAGAACATAAAGATGTTATCCAAAATTCTCTTAGTAGTATATACAGCTTTCCAGACTACATATCTCCAAGAAAAATCTTGGATTACTTTAAACATATAATTCAAGAATCTGAAAAATGTTCTTACCTTAAACAGTTTAAACAAATGCGATTTTGTGAGTTTTTTGGTTGATATCGTCTCAGTGGACTCAAGGACAATCTCACTTTCTCATCCATCTCCTTGTGATAAAATGACCAGCATTTCAAGAGATAAGAGGCAGGCTGCTGCCCACTCAAAAGTATCATTCCACCCATCAGGCAGAGCACCCAAATTAAGGATGGTAGCAATTACACACAAGCAACAGCATGGAAAAGAAGCCAGTGCTGCAGAGGTGATCTGGATCCAGGAAGAAAGGGAAGATACCTTCAATCAAAAAGTAAGTCTGTCATTTCTAACATGTGGTCTTGCCTTTCTTTTTTGCAGAATTTTAAATGCTACTACAGTTTCTTCAACTTCTTTCCTCCTCCAAGGCTGAATCATCACTAATGTTTACTAAAGAAAGTGTGTTCTATTCCTTGGTCTTAAGAAAGATGACTGAGTTTTTCTCAGTCTCAAAGAAAAAGAGAATTATCATAGTGGAGAGACTACATGGCTTAAATTATTTTTTGGAAATTAAGTTTTATCTTGGGGTCTTGCTCTTCAATTTCTGGCTAATTAATCTTGGTCAGTTTTTTAATCTCTCTCCATTACAGTTTCCTAATCTGTAAAACAGAAATAATAATAAAACCTTTAAATCCTTGATAATTGTTAGAGATTAATATAATTATTGTTTTAAATGAATTTATGCTGAAGTAGTCTTTCTGCCTTTATACCCAATGACTTTCTGGTACACAATACCTGTCTGGTAAGTAAAAGACAACAACATCAATATTGGGCAGCATTACTGCTGGACCTAGGACTGAGCTAGGTGTTTTGGAAAGTGAAAACATGGTCCTGACCTTAGCTATCTTAAAATTTAGTTATGTACATGAAAAAGATACAGTAACAAAATTGCATTCAGTTGTGAAAATGCATTGAATTGTATACTTAAGATATGTGTAATTTTTATGCCTATTGTTAATCAACAAAAGAACAGAAAAGTAGACAATTAATGGCAGTTGCATAATGTATGGTGTAAAAACCTAAATATATTTATATCTTAGTTGAAAATATAGTTAGAATTAATAGCTTCCCATTTTTGGAGCCACCACACTTATAATAATGGAGAAATCACTGTAAAGCACCACATAACATGGCTACCTTTCTAGAATTGAGATTGGTTCCTAAACTGGATGAAAATCTATGTCCTATTTATAGGACAACTAAAATAATTCTCTTGCTCTGTGTTTCCATACTAGAGCTTTCCCAGAAAGTTCACGGAAATAAGTCTTACAAAGGAGTTTGCTAATTAGCCTGTAACCCACCAAAAGCAAGAGAGGGTTCTCCCTCTAACTCTAGCAGAAAAGACTTGGGGCAGAATGCTTGATGCTTCTCTTACATATGCCTATCTCTGAACTCTGAAGCAATCATTGAGCCTATGGGGAGAGAGCACGCTCACTGTCAGGCTTGTAATATGATGGGGAGTGAGGGTACTGTGACCGATAGCCCCCAGGATAACACATTTTGGAGAAGTTTGGTTCTTTGAAGGATGTGAGTCTGGGCAGACAACTCATAACTGTTTGCATAGTAAGTGAAGAAGTTTGAATATTCTTCTGTGGAGTTACTTGATCAAAATTTCAAAGTAGAGACGGGGGGGCTGATTTAAAGATAATTGCTACAATTTAGGTAGGATCAATGAGCACAATAGCTATGGAGAAGGGATGTGATAAGGAGAGACCTCGTATTAGGATGTAGCATCTACAGAAATGATTGACTCATTGTCTGCAGAGGACCTAGAACTAGAGCAAGATATCCATGGTGGCTCCCAGATATCCAGTTTGGGTGACCGGAGGATGGTGGTGACATTCCTTTTGAAAGGGAGATGGGAAGAGAAGTAGGTTAAGGTCAAAGAGAAGACAATGAGCTCTGTTTGGGACATGTTGAGTTGTAGAAAATAATAATGAGTTGGAAAAACATAAGTCAAATCATATCGTAAAGTTTTCTTAAAATTGAAATTCTTTCCGCCGGGTGCGGTGGCTCAAGCCTGTAATCCCAGCACTTTGGGAGGCCGAGACGGGCGGATCACGAGGTCAGGAGATTGAGACCATCCTGGCTAACACGGTGAAACCCCGTCTCCTAAAAAATACAAAACACTAGCCGGGCGAGGTGGCGGGCGCCTGTAGTCCCAGCTACTTGGGAGGCTGAGGCAGGAGAATGGCGTAAACCCGGGGGGCGGAGCTTGCAGTGAGCTGAGATCTGGCCACTGCACTCCAGCCTGGGCGACAGAGGGAGACTCCGTCACACACACACAAAAAAATTGAAATTCTTTCAACAAATCCAGGAATTACATAATTGAAACGTCTACAGAAGGAAAAGAAGGAAGGAAAAAAGTAGTTCAGTAATGATTTTTTTCTTGCAAAGCAAGTTCATTTTGCACTTTACTTTATTTGGGTAACTGAAGGCGCTTTGACCTTCCATTTAGAATAACTCTCTTCCACTGCATTTTATGATTACTGAGAATATTTGTTTAAAGAATAACATTTTTCCCATTCAAAAATAATTCATACCTGTTAGCGACAATTTTAAAAAGATAAAACAATGTATCATGTACAATAATAAATATATTTGGCAGGGTCTGTCTTCCCTAAAATGTTCTTAGTTATTACAAATCACATTTGTTATTATAGAGGAGTCTAACAATACAGAAAAAGAGTTGATATCACTTAAATCTCACTACCTTGATTTAGACACTGTTGGCATTTGACTATGTTTTTGTGCATTGCTTTATGTACACACACACAGAGATACTAATGTATTTAAATGTAATAATGTCATATATGTTCTTTTTTTCAACCATGAACAGTCCTGTTTATTGTTTACTTGTGATTGTTCCTTGTGTCTCTCTTTTTCTTTATTCCTTTATTCTCTGTCTTAAACAACATATATTAATGATATATAGATGCATAATATATCCACATATATTTAGTACATTATATATAATATAAATTATTTAGTACATTATATATTATATAATATTTTATATCTGTATATATAAATATACATATAAAAACAGGGGGCCTGGGCACAGTGGCTCATGTCTATAATCCCAGCACCTTGGGAGGCTGGAGCAGGAGGATCACTTGAGCCTAGGAGTTTAAGACCAGCCTGGGCAACATGGTGAGACCCTGTTTCTACAAAAAT